>NW_026880434.1:0-30547 GCF_032173495.1 Musca vetustissima
ATATGGGTGTGTTTTGTATATGTGTTGGTATGTCTATAATTATTATAATTTATGATGATTTATTTAAGAATTAAGAATAAAAAAGAGAAGCCGAAAGAGGAAGGGGAAAAACAACACACCTCATGACAAACACAGAAAATAACAACAACATCATAAAATGCACAAATAAACAAGCCAGTCAGCCACACACCCATCCACATACCTTCCATCCAAGGCCAGGAACACAACACAACAACTGTTCAAATAAACCGAGTAACAACAGCAGTCCTAACAACAACAATAATAATAAAGAAGAATTCCAACCAGCCTGCCAACGAACAGAATAGAAGCCTACTTACCAGTACCTGGCTGGCTGTCGAACGAACACATCACACACAATACATCTGGTTTTGCTGATTTTACTGCGGTTCAACTCAACTCTAGCCCTAGGTGTGTATGGTAAAATGAGAAGAAGATGAGTTCGAAGCAGAAACAGACGAGTAATGAAGAACAGCACACCGTTAATGTTGTATATCTTAGGGGCATACTCCAACAAACCAGTAAATAGGGGTCCATATAGGCAACCAGTCAACCAGTCTAACTGCCGCCAGGCCTCTGGCGAAAAAAAAACAACACATAAAACAAAAATCGTACTCCTTTAGTGAGCAGGGCGCTTTTGCACTAATTTTTTGGGAGTTGCCAAATTTTGTGTCTCATTAAAAGATAGCCTCGAAAAAATATTCTTTAAAACTATCATGTCTTATTGTAGCCTCAAAAAATATTCTTTAAAACTATCATGTCTTATTGTAGCCTCAAAAAATATTCTTTAAAACTATCATGTCTTATTGTAGCCTCAAAAAAATATTCTTTAAAAAATCCAGGCCTTGTTTAGGCCTTGAAAAAATATTCCTAAAAAATCCAGGCCTTGTTTAGGCCTTGAAAAAATATTCTTTAAAAAATCCACGCCTTGTTTAGGCCTTGAAAAAATATTCTTTAAAAAATCCACGCCTTGTTTAGGGCTTGAAAAAATATTCTTTAAAAAATCCACGCCTTGTTTAGGACTTGAAAAAATATTCTTTAAAAAATCCACGCCTTGTTTAGGCCTTGAAAAAATATTCTTTAAAAAATCCACGCCTGGGATAGGCCTTGAAAAAATATTCTTTAAAAAATCCACGCCTTGTTTAGGCCTTGAAAAAATATTCTTTAAAAAATCCACGCCTGGGATAAGCCTTGAAAAAATATTCTTTAAAAAATCCACGCCTGGGATAGGCCTTGAAAAAATATTCTTTAAAAAATCCACGCCTTGTTTAGGCCTTGAAAAAATATTCTTTAAAAAATCCACGCCTTGTTTAGGCCTTGAAAAAATATTCATTTAAAAATCCACGCCCTGTTTAGACCTTGAAAAAATATTCTATAAAAAATCCACGCCTTGTTTAGGCCTTGAAAAAATATTCTTTAAAAAATCCACGCCTTGTTTAGGCCTTGAAAAAATATTCTTTAAAAAATCCACGCCTTGTTTAGGCCTTGAAAAAATATTCTTTAAAAAATCCACGCCTTGTTTAGGCCTTGAAAAAATATTCTTTAAAAAATCCACGCCTTGTTTAGGCCTTGAAAAAATATTCTTTAAAAAATCCACGCCTTGTTTAGGCCTTGAAAAAATATTCTTTAAAAAATCCACGCCTTGTTTAGGCCTTGAAAAAATATTCTTTAAAAAATCCACGCCTTGTTTAGGCCTTGAAAAAATATTCTTTAAAAAATCCACGCCTTGTTTAGGCCTTGAAAAAATATTCTTTAAAAAATCCACGCCTTGTTTAGGCCTTGAAAAAATATTCTTTAAAAAATCCACGCCTTGTTTAGGCCTTGAAAAAATATTCTTTAAAAAATCCACGCCTTGTTTAGGCCTTGAAAAAATATTCTTTAAAAAATCCACGCCTTGTTTAGGCCTTGAAAAAATATTCTTTAAAAAATCCACGCCTTGTTTAGGCCTTGAAAAAATATTCTTTAAAAAATCCACGCCTTGTTTAGGCCTTGAAAAAATATTCTTTAAAAAATCCACGCCTTGTTTAGGCCTTGAAAAAATATTCTTTAAAAAATCCACGCCTTGTTTAGGCCTTGAAAAAATATTCTTTAAAAAATCCACGCCTTGTTTAGGCCTTGAAAAAATATTCTTTAAAAAATCCACGCCTTGTTTAGGCCTTGAAAAAATATTCTTTAAAAAATCCACGCCTTGTTTAGGCCTTGAAAAAATATTCTTTAAAAAATCCACGCCTTGTTTAGGCCTTGAAAAAATATTCTTTAAAAAATCCACGCCTTGTTTAGGCCTTGAAAAAATATTCTTTAAAAAATCCACGCCTTGTTTAGGCCTTGAAAAAATATTCTTTAAAAAATCCACGCCTTGTTTAGGCCTTGAAAAAATATTCTTTAAAAAATCCACGCCTTGTTTAGGCCTTGAAAAAATATTCTTTAAAAAATCCACGCCTTGTTTAGGCCTTGAAAAAATATTCTTTAAAAAATCCACGCCTTGTTTAGGCCTTGAAAAAATATTCTTTAAAAAATCCACGCCTTGTTTAGGCCTTGAAAAAATATTCTTTAAAAAATCCACGCCTTGTTTAGGCCTTGAAAAAATATTCTTTAAAAAATCCACGCCTTGTTTAGGCCTTGAAAAAATATTCTTTAAAAAATCCACGCCTTGTTTAGGCCTTGAAAAATATTCTTTAATAAATCCACGCCTTGTTTAGGCCTTGAAAAAATATTCTTTAATAAATCCACGCCTTGTTTAGGCCTTGAAAAAATATTCTTTAATAAATCCACGCCTTGTTTAGGCCTTGAAAAAATATTCTTTAATAAATCCACGCCTTGTTTAGGCCTTGAAAAATTTATCTTTAATAAATCCACGCCTTGTTTAGGCCTTGAAAAATTTATCTTTAATAAATCCACGCCTTGTTTAGGCCTTGAAAAATTTATCTTTAATAAATCCACGCCTTGTTTAGGCCTTGAAAAATTTATCTTTAATAAATCCACGCCTTGTTTAGGCCTTGAAAAATTTATCTTTAATAAATCCACGCCTGAAAATATACCTTCAAAAATATCTTTAATAAATCCACGCCTTGTTTAGGCCTTGAAAAATTAATCTTTAATAAATCCACGCCTTGTTTGGGTCCCTGAAAAATTAATCTTGAATAAATCCACGCCTTGTTTAGGCCTTGAAAAAATTATCTTTAATAAATCCACGCCTTGTTTAGGCCTTGAAAAATTTATCTTTAATAAATCCACGCCTTGTTTAGGCCTTGAAAAATTTATCTTTAATAAATCCACGCCTTGAACTCTTAAAGACCCTTTGAAAATATTCCATGCCTTGTTCTCCTATGGTCCCCTTTCGAAAATATCTTTAATAAATCCACGCCTTGTTTAGGCCTTGGAAAAAATTATTTAAAAAATCCACGCCTTGTATAGGCCTTGAAAAAACGCCTTGTTTCTTAAAAAAATCCACGCCTTGTTTAGGCCTTGAAAAATATTTTTAAAAATTCCACGCCTTGTTTAGGCCTTGAAAAAATATTCTTTAAAAAATCCACGCCTTGTTTAGGCCTTGAAAAAATATTCTTTAAAAAATCCACGCCTTGTTTAGGCCTTGAAAAAATATTCTTTAAAAAATCCACGCCTTGTTTAGGCCTTGAAAAAATATTCTTTAAAAAATCCACGCCTTGTTTAGGCCTTGAAAAAATATTCTTTAAAAAATCCACGCCTTGTTTAGGCCTTGAAAAAATATTCTTTAAAAAATCCACGCCTTGTTTAGGCCTTGAAAAAATATTCTTTAAAAAATCCACGCCTTGTTTAGGCCTTGAAAAAAATATTCTTTAAAAAATCCACGCCTTGTTTAGGCCTTGAAAAAATATTCTTTAAAAAATCCACGCCTTGTTTAGGCCTTGAAAAAATATTCTTTAAAAAAATCCAAAGGCCTTGAAAACGCCTTGTTTAGGCCTTGAAAAAATATTCTTTAAAAAATCCACGCCTTGTTTAGGCCTTGAAAAAATATTCTTTAAAAAATCCACGCCTTGTTTAGGCCTTGAAAAAATATTCTTTAAAAAATCCACGCCTTGTTTAGGCCTTGAAAAAATATTCTTTAAAAAATCCACGCCTTGTTTAGGCCTTGAAAAAATATTCTTTAAAAAATCCACGCCTTGTTTAGGCCTTGAAAAAATATTCTTTAAAAAATCCACGCCTTGTTTAGGCCTTGAAAAAATATTCTTTAAAAAATCCACGCCTTGTTTAGGCCTTGAAAAAATATTCTTTAGTAAATCCACGCCTTGTTTAGGCCTTGAAAAAATATTCTTTAAAATATCCACGCCTTGTTTAGGCCTTGAAAAAATATTGTTTAAAAAATCCACGCCTTGTTTAGGCCTTGAAAAAATATTGTTTAAAAAATCCACGCCTTGTTTAGGCCTTGAAAAAATATTCTTTAAAAAATCCACGCCTTGTTTAGGCCTTGAAAAAATATTCTTTAAAAAATCCACGCCTTGTTTAGGCCTTGAAAAAATATTCTTTAAAAAATCCACGCCTTATTTTAGGCCTTGAAAAAATGTTCTTTAAAAAAATCCACGCCTTGTTTAGGTCTTGAAAAAATATTCTTTAAAAATCTACGCCTTGTTTAGGCCTTGAAAAAATATTCTTTAAAAAATCCACGCCTTGTTTAGGCCTTGGGAAAATATTCCTTAAAAATCCACGCCTTGCATAGACCCTTAAAAAAATATTCGTTAAAAAATCCACGCCTTGTTTAGGCCTTGAAAAAATATTCTTTAATAAATAAGAGAACACCATCCACATGGCTATGTTCATAATCAGGTGATTGGGGAAGAGGGCTGATTTTTATTCTTTAATAAATAAAATATAAAAATAAATAATTTTACAAATTTGCACCTTTTGTTCGTTAAAACCCTCAGCACATAAATTTGTGTTGGCCACCTAATCTAAAAAAAAAACCTAAAAAATGTTTTTGGTCGGAAATGACCAAAACAATAAACCACCTACTACCCCTCACATCTTCAAAAGAACACCATCCACATGGCTATGTTCATAATCAGGTGATTGGGGAAGAGGGCTGATTTTTTGTGACTGCCACGCATGCATGCAGCCAAAAACACTCGTTTGCAATTATATTTACTGCGCTGGATTGCTTTATTGTTTGTCGGTGTATGCGTGTGCAATTGTGTGTGTGTGAAACACACACAATGCCTGGCATGGTTTGTTGTTTACATTTGTGTACTGTTTCATGTCCGTGTCCTGTATCATGTTCATATTTATGTGTATTACACATACTTATGCGTATATGTATATGGTTATAGGATACTATGTGAGTGTGTGTGTGTACGTTGTGAGCCTGAGCTTAATTTAATGTTGAACTATTGTTTCCTGTTGGTTGGCCAGAGATAGTATTCTGGCCCAACACACAACATTACTGCTGTTGTATAAGGTTGGTTGCGGGGCCAAAAACCCCTACCCCATCCAAACTAGCGCCAACCATTGCTAACACATGTAATGAAGTGTGTGTGTGCGTGTGTCTGTACGCTATGGTAAATGAGAAAATGAATAGTTGCCCTTTGTATGTGTGCATTCGGGTGTGTGTGTGTGAGTAAGTGTATACATGGTATTTTTCCTGTCTACTTTTGTAGAAGTGTGACCGTGCCATATTTTTAAATATCCATTAAGAGGAAGTCTGTTGAAAACAGCCGTTATCGTTGCACGTACATTAATGAAATAGTTTTGGACTGCTGCTAAACTGTTACCTTTGTAATTATCGCAACCACACGCACTGCACTTCTCTCTCACTCCCTTCCACTCTTCATGTGTTGGGTCCTACCCTACGTTACAAAATATAGAGCCAAGGCTTGCCTTACTTACATTTACTAAACTATAACATTTTATTATATTACACCACACTCACACAGGCGCACACGCACACACACAAATGCGATTACATATCTACATGCAGATGTTGTATGTGTGAGTTGCTGTCTTTTTTTGTGTCATTTACGATGGTGTACGAGTTTATAGTTGAAATTAGTAATGCATTTATTTATAGAGAGTAATATGCAGTTA
Source organism: Musca vetustissima (assembly GCF_032173495.1). Taxonomy (NCBI): domain Eukaryota; kingdom Metazoa; phylum Arthropoda; class Insecta; order Diptera; family Muscidae; genus Musca; species Musca vetustissima. The sequence continues at coordinate 6,073 of NW_026880434.1, forward strand.
AGCATGAAACCCTCTACGGGTTTTTGTCAGAGAGATTCAAACTCGCTCTCTCTCTCTCTCTTGCTCACATATGTATTTGCACTTTATGGATACAACATACATGCAGACCGTTTTTTTCACAATGATAAACTCCGTAAATGCAAGAGAGTACTGTTAACGGAACTAATGAGAGTAAAATAAGAACTAGAGAGATAATTGCAAAGAGTTTTTAAACTGAAATGTTGCAGTCACAAATGAGAGTATATGTGTGTGTGTGTGAGTGATTCATTGCTACATAACTATCTGGGTATAAATATAAAAGTGTTGCCAGAATTAATGTAGTATTCTCACGTTACGGTATTTATAAGAAAATCTGTGAACAAAACTAATTTGAAAGTTATTATTCGGGTAATATATTATTTGAAGTGTTCGTAAGGTGTAATAAAATCGATGGAGAATTTTTTTTGGGAAAATAAGATAAATAAGATTAATAAGGGGAATAAAATTTAATAAATTACTTTGAAACAGATTGTCTAAATAAGCAATTAGGAACATTAATTAGAATTTTCTTCACGGAATTTTACAAAATTCTATGTAAATTTTTCGCAATTAATATACATAAAAAAATATATATATAGGAATCCCATCCAAATATCAAAAGATCAACGAATTACAGCGTTAAAAATATATCCTTTAAACAATTTGGAACCTGTAAGTAAAGTAGTAAAGTCGGACTGCGCCGACCATAACAATTGTCGCCTTTTCGAAGGAACATTGACATAAAAAGGAACTAAATTAAATATATGAACTTTGGCTATATGTGAACCGACTAACATCAATCCGAACATATGCCATTCTGCAACCTATGCTTAATATCATTTCATTTGGGCAGATTTATAGTTACTTGCGTACAAGGGGACACATCTTTGTAAATCGATTTAAAGAAAACTTGATACACCCACTGTTCAAAATAGTATCTGAATAAGACAATCGTTCGAAATATATATGGAAGCTATGTCTGCATCTGCATCAATTTCAACAAAATGCAATAACGTCATTGTGGTCTCAATTTGATACGTTATCCAAAATTTCGTGTCAATTGGACAAACATTAGGAGTTTGGTGCACAATTTCCATTAAATCGGACGAACATATATATCGACGCCTCCGAACCATAGTATGCTAAGTCTGAAAAGTGAGTTTTTCAGTAGAACCTTTCAAAGTACGGAAGTTTCTTTAATCGTACGTGCCATGCTAAGTACATTTTTGCTTATAACTTTGGTTTGGATTGACCGATAATTGCCAAAATTTCAGTGAATTTAAATTAAGGACCGTAGTATCTAAAAACGTAAAGAACTTTAAAACATGCTAAGTCGACTTAGCATACTATGGTTCGGAGGCGTCGATATGAGAACTATACATAAATCGATACTGAATCGATTTTCACGAAACTGAACACACATCATCCTACACTTATTTCAATACACTGTGCCAAATTTCGTGCAAATCGAGTAATATATAGGGACTTTGGTGCACCATTTACATTAAATCGGACGAAAATATATATGGAAGCTATATCTAAATCTTTACCAATTTTCACGAAACTTAACATACATTATTCCAGACTTAATTAAATAGGCTGTGCCAAATTTCGTGCATATCGAAAGAAATATAGGGTCTTTGGTGCGCCATTTACTTTAAATCGGACGTATATATATATATATATATATATATGGTAACTATATCTTAACCTAAACGGAATTTTACGAAATTTAGCACACATCTTTCTAGACTTAATTCATTACACTATGCCAAATTTCGTGCAAATCGAATGCTTTTTTAAGACGTTGGTGTACCATTTGCATAAAATCGGACGAAAATATATATGTAAGCTATATATAAATCTGAACCGATTTTCACGATTTTTTGCGCACATCGTTTTATAATTAATTTAGTACGCTATGCTAAATTTCCGGCAAATCGAAGGATATATAGGAACATTGGGCCACAATTTACCTAAAATTGGACGAAAATATATATGGGAGCTATATTGAAATCTGAACTGATTTATCCGAAACTCGCCACTGATCATTCTAGACTCAGTTCAGTACGCTATGCCAAATTTCGTGCAAATCGAAGGATATAAAGTGACTTTGGTGCACTATTTACTTAAAATCGGATGAAAATATATATGGGAGATATATATAAATCGGATCCGATTTTCACGAAACTTAGCACACATCATTCTAAACTTAATTCAGTACGCTATGCCAAATTTCGTGCAAATCAAAGGATATATAGGTACTTTGTTGCACCATTTACTTTAAATCGGACGAAAATATATATTGGAGCTATATCTAAATCTGAACCGATTTTTCCAAGTTTCAATAGGATTAGTCCTTGGGCCAAGAGCTGTGCCAAATTTCATCCAATTCGAATCAAAAATGCGAACTGTACTTTGTTTACAATTTAACATGGACAGACGGACGGACATGCATAAATCGACTCAGAAAGTGATTCTTTGCATATTCTCTAAAGGAACCATGTATCTATCTCGTTTCCTTGTGCCTGTTACAAACATTTGCACAAAGACATAAACAGGGTATTATGTGGTGAAGGGTATAAAAATCGCCCGATAGGCCAATTTGTGTATGAATTACAGCGCTAGCTTTGGAAGGGTATAAATGTAGCACAGTTAACAGTAACGCCGCGAAATATTGGTCATAGACCCACCTTTAAGTATACCGATCGTCATATCTCGACTAGCTGAGTCGATCTAGACATGTGTGTCCGTCCGTCCGTCTGTCCATTATAATTTGTAAACACGATACAGGCCACAGTTATGGACCAATATTCACGAAAATTTGCATGTAGGATGGGTTCTGGCCAATGAAGACCCCTATTGTTTTTGGTAAAGATTGGATAATATTTAGGGGTTGAAATGGACCAAATACTCAATTTTTGTCGGTTTTTCTGGTCGCTCCTGAGGCTGCAATTATGGTCCGAATATCGCGAAATTTTACATGGAAAAGGGGCCAAAGGGCCAAAGAATAAGCACATCTGCTTTGACAAAGATCGGTCATTATTTACAGGGACAATTGGACTCTGACTTTTGTGTGAAAAATTGCAAAAATTTGGATTCTATGGCGTATATATTTACTCCTAAAGGACAAAGACCCGAGAAGTTGATAGTATATCCAAAAGGAGTGGCTGACCTTTAAATTGATGCCAATTATATTGTCATATGCACTCGGATGTGGGAGTTACACTTAAATATTTACAGGTGCTTACGTATTGCGATATTATTCAATGAAGTTCCAATTATGGTCAAGGACAACGCCTATAGTTTTCGATGATGATCAGAATAAAATTTTGGGATGAAGTGGGCCCAAAACGTATTTCTTTGTGTGTTTTATTGTTGAAAATAGGCCGAACATCACAACACAACCCACCGTGAAGGGAACCTTGACAAGTAACTAGAAGGGCTGAATATTTATAATATTCGGAAAATGTGCTGTTGACCTCTAATCGAGCAAGTCGCGGCAAATATTACGAAATATTGCTCATGGTCGGAATAAACATCCGCAGAGAGTTAGAGTTCCTTGGTAGTTGTGTAGGGTATCGTATGGTCGGCCCCGTCCGATTATACTGCTCCGCTCACGGCTTTATTCTTCAATTATGTTCAAAATTACTTCAATAATGATACATTAAAATTTGATACAAATATCTGCATTATTTCAAATTTTATTTTTATTTATTTATGTACCCGGTTATTGATCGCAGGATTAAATTAAAAAAATAACATTATCTTTACATTCATATAATCTCATTAGCCAACTTTGTATTTTTAAAGAGTCCTGCAAAGTTTTCTTATACGATTTTATATCACTTTTACTGCAGTTGTCAGCATTTCCAAAAACTTTGTATATAAGTTTATATCGAAAATGTCGAACTTTTCCAAATATGCCATAAATTTCATCACCGCAAATTAATTTAACGCCTTAAATAGTCATAAATTTCAAAGCTGCTATAATTTCCATTTTATATTCCGCAGGGCCAGCTGAATATGAGTTCTGTCGAGAAATATTTAAATTATCCAAATTAAAGGAAATTAAAATTCCAAAAATTTTTTCTCCTTGTGTTTCATCAAATGAACGGAATTAACTCTTTTTTTGTTTGATCTACATTGAAGAAAATTTAATTTAAAATTTTCAAACAACAATTAAGCAAATAAATGTTTTGGATATAACAAAATAAATATTAAGAAAATTGTTGTTGTTCCCCTCAGGAACCCCGGCCGCTCCTAAAACCACAGAAATAAATAAGTAAGTATATATACAGATATGTATATAATAATACCGCCATATGTATTTATGTGTATCTTCCAACTCATTGGGGAGTTGTTGTTTATTTTTCGAATTCAATTTATTTAACAACAAAAGCTAGACTTTTAATGTTTCACATTTGAATATCAATCTCTTTTAAGCAGGAGCAGCAGCAGCATCAAAAAGGAAACTTTTATTTGAAATTCTTATCGCCTCGCCTCGTCTCGCCCCGTCTACCCGCCACATATAAATCTTGATATGTATATCCTTTTTTGTCTGGCAATGGAGGAAAATCAAAGAAATGGGGGGCGTTTGTTATTGTAGTTGTTGTTTTTCCGTTGCTCCTGATGGTCGGGGTGGTGGTGGTATATATGAGACAATTTACCGCTACCACAACATCACGCACGAATTTAATGCTAAACAAAGCAATACAGATTGTTTGGTTATTCATTTGGCACACCGAAAGTAATTTTTATGTCTGAATTTTATGTGTGGGAAATATTTTCACGAACAAAGAATGATAAAAAGCATCCTTGACAAGGATCGAAATTTTGATTCTGTGTGTAAATTAAATTTGTGCCACCTTTATCGGGAATATTGATTTTAGCATTTGGTTAGCGTTTTGTTTCCATTGTTTATACCCTTCACCACACTGTGGTACAGGGTATTATGTCTTTGTGCATATGTTTGTAACAGACAAAAATGATCGAGATAGACCCATGGTTCCTTTTGAGAATATGCATAGAATCACTTTCTGAGTCGATTTATGCATGTCCGTCCGTTCGTCTGTCCATGCTAAATTGTAAATAAAGTACAGGTTACATTTATGATCGGAATTGGATGAAATTTGGCACAGGTCACTTATTTGGCCCAAGGACGAACCCTATTGAAATTGGGAAAAATCGGTTCAGATTTACATATAGCTCCCATATATATTTTCCTACGATTCAAGGTAAATGATGTACAAAAGTCCCTATATATCTTTCGGTTTGCACGAAATTTGGCACAGCGTAATGAATTAAATCTTGAATGATGTGTGCCGAGTTTCGTGAAAATCGGTTCAGATTTAGATATAGCTCCCATATATATATCTTCGTCCGATTTAAGGTAAATGGTGTACCAAAGTCCCTATATATCCTTCGATTTGCACGAAATTTGGCACAGCGTACTGAATTAAATCTTGAATGATGTGTGCCGAGTTTCGTGAAAATCGGTTCAGATTTAGATATAGCTCCTATATATAGTTTCACCCGATTTTAGGTAAATAGTGCACTAATATCCTTGGAAATCTTTTGATTTGCACGAATTTTGGCATAGCGCACTGAATTAAGTCTAGAATGTTGTGTACTAAGTTTCATGAAAATCGGTTCAGATTTAGATATAGCTCCCATGTATATTTTCGTCCGATTTAATTTAAATATTGTACCAAAGTCCATATATATCTTTCGATTTGCACGAAATTTGGCACAGCGTAATGAATAAGGTCTATAATGATGTGTGCCAAGTTTCATGAAAATCGGTTCGGATTTAGATATAGCTCCCATATATATTTTTGTCCGATTTAAGGTAAATGGTGTACTAAAGTCCCTATATATCATTCGAATTGCACGAAATTTGGCACAGCGTACTGAATTAAATCTAGAATGATGTGTGCCGAGTTTCGTGAAAATCGGATCAGATTTAGATATAGCTCCCATATAGTTTCGCCCGATTTTAGGTAAATAGTCCACTAATGTCCCTGGAAATCTTTTGATTTGCACAAATTTTGGCATAGCGCACTGAATTCAGTCTAGAATTATGTCTGCAAAGTTTCGTGAAAATCGGATCAGATTTAGATATAGCTCCAATATATATATCTTCGTCCGATTTAAGGTAAATGGTGTACCAAAGTCCTTATATATCTTTCGATTTGAACGAAATTTGGCACAGCTTACTGAATTAAATCTAGAATGATGTGTGCAGAATTTCGTGAAAATCAGATTTAGATATAGCTCCAATATATATCTGTTTCGTGAAAATCGGATCAGATTTAGATATAGCTCCAATATATATCTTCGTCCGATTTAAGGTAAATTTGGCATAGCGTACTAAATTAAGTCTAGAATGATGTGTGCCAAGTTTCATGAAAATCGGTTCAGATTTAGATATAGCTCCCATATATACATATTCATCCGATTTTAGGTAATTGGTGCACCAAAATCCCTGAAAATCATTCGATTTGCACGAAAGTTGTCATAGCGTACTGAATTTAGTCTAGAATGCGTGCTAAGTTTCGTGAAAATCGATTCCCTTTTAGATATAGCTCCCATATATATTTTCGTCAGATTTTATGTAATTGGTGCACCAAAGTCCCTATATATCTTTCGATTTGCACGAATTTTTTATAGGGTACTGAAATAAGTCTAGAATGATGTTGCTAAGCTTCGTGAAAATATCCATAGCTAGGCCAACGTATTGAAGTAATATAAATTAGTCTCTGGCAAGTTTCTCTGAAATCGGTTCAGATACAGATATGTAACAAAAACGCGACGTCTGTTAGGATACATATGTAGAATATACCCAAAGTGTTGAAGGGTATCATATAGTCGGCTCAGTCCGACTTTACTACTTTCCTTACTGGTTTTAACTTTTTTTCCAATGGGGAGGAATGGTTAAAGTACAATGACCTCCAGACATCTGCTAATTTAAAATCAAAATGTATGTATAGAATGTATTGAATCAAGTTTAAAAAATACACGCCTTGTTTAGACCTTGAAAAAAAAAATATTCTTTAAAAATCCACGCCTTGTTTAGGTCTTGAAAAAATATTCTTTAAAAATTTGAATACAAATCCACGCTTATATCCTTGAAAGAAAACACATTCCTTAGAGCTCTCATGCCTGTACGCATATAAATTTAAATGTTGTACTACAGTCTGTAGAACTCCATTTGTGTTTTATAATCTCCCCAATCTTGTTAATATCTTTATTAACCTCCAATTATTTATGAAACAGAATATAAAAATCCGATTACTTAACCACCATCCCCCATAAAATAAAGAAAGAACAGCTGCATAAATGTTTTTATTTCCATTTTTTCCTTGTGGTAATGTAATGAAGCGATTGATGTAATGATTCAATAATGAATGTAATTCTTTTCATCAAAAATAACAAAAAACATCCCCTTAACGTATATATAGCCTCTAACAGCCCTTAAAGATGTCTGCTCATGATATTGAAAGCTTTTGTCACTTAATTTTTATTTATTTACTTTTTTCATAGCTTTTATGTTATTCCATTTTTTTGGCTGGAAATAACCGTGAACATGTAATTAGAAAAAGGTAAATTAAAAAAAAAATAATAATAAAACGGAATAATGAACAAGAACTGGAGGATGAAGAAGGGAAATGAGAAAAAAAGTAATAATAACCAAAACCCCTGGTACTTGTCGATATGAGTGAGTGAGTGTGTGTGTTGGTTGTAATAATGTTGCAGCACATATTTTGGTATGTATGTTGTCACGTATATTTTTATGTAAAGCTTAATTTTCTATTCCCTTAAGTTTTGAGGGAGGCTGGTGGCAAATACAAGTGAAAGGTGTCGTTTGGTTGGCAGGCAGGCAGACAGTTACAAAAGGCAGCCAAACGTAGCGAGTATAAAACACATGACAACAACGGTAGCCAAAATAAAAAATTCATTAAAATTACGTTTTTTTTGTTATCTTTGTTGCTGTTCATAAGCACAAAATTGTTGCCAAATTTATCACAGCATAAAAGTGTCCTCTTTTTCCCTTCGCCTCACTTCCTATACATATGTTTCGTTTTGTTTAATGCAGTGTGTTCAGTTTTACAATTTACAAAAAAATCCAGCTTATCACGTCTTTTTATACCCTCCACCATAGTATGGAGGGTATATTAATTTTGTCATTCCGTTTGTAACTCATCGAAATATTCATTTCCGATCCTATAAAGTATATATATTCATTATCAGGGTAAAATTCTAAGACGATCTAGCCATATCCGTCCGTCTATTGTAATCACGCTATCTTTTGAAGGAATTGAGATAGGGTGCTGAAATTTTGCATAGGTTTGTCTTTTGTTTGCAGGCAGGTCAAGTTCGAAGATGGGATATATTGGTCCACGTTTAGGTATAGCTCTCATATAACAGTACCCCCCAATTTTCGGTATTTTGGGATTCTTGAGGGCGTTTTTCAACCGAATACGGTGAAATTTGGTACATTGGGTTCTTATTGGGTAGTAAATGTATCCACAAAAAATTATAAATATAGGTCCACTTTTTCCTGTAGCCCCCATATAACGGTTCAGTATTTTGGGGGGTTTTTATCGTATTTTTGTACCGAATTGGCTGTAATTTAGTATTTTGAGTTCTTAGTAGGTACCAAATCTCTCCACAAAAATTTATAAATATAGGTAAATTTTTTCGGATATCCCCCATGTTAGCGTACCCCCCAAGTTGCGGTATTTTGGGGTTCTTGAGCGCGCTTTTCAACCGAATTCGCTGAAATTTGGTACATTGGGTTCTTATTGGGTACCAAATATCTCTATTAAAAATTATAAATATCGGTCCACTTTTTTCATTTCAAATACCTGTCAGTATACCTGTGGTGGAGGGTATCCAAAGTTCGGCCTGGCCGAACTTAATGCTTTTTCACTTGTTTCTTTTATTTTTTTAATTTTTTTATAATAATTAATCGACAAAATCAGTTGAAGGTAGCCATATAATGCAATTTCTCGCATCCTGATTATTTGGATATTGGCTTGAATGGATAATTTGGAATTATCATTGGATAGAAAATCGCCCTACCAAAAACTATAAATATTGATTTATGTTCCGGAGTAGCACGGGACAGACCATATGATAATATTCACCACAATGGGTATATGCAGGAGATGTATAAATATATCCAGAATATATATATATATATATATATAATTTCGGAAAATTAAAAAAAAATAATAATTTTAAATTTTATGACAATTTATCAACGAATGTCACTGTGCAACATCTGGGAGTGATAGGTCCGTATGGAAGGTACCATTGGAAAGCCCATGAAGTGTACTTTAAGAAAAAATTACATCCGGAACATTTCATTTCGGAAAAAAATTTTTAACTGATATCAAGAAATTATCAACGAATGTCACTGTTCAAACTTGTTGAGGGATAGGTCCGTATGTAAAACCCATGGGGGTACTTTAAGAAAAAATTCATTTAAATCTGAACCGATTTGAACAAAACTAAATACACGTCATTTTACCCTCAATATAGTAGATTATTACAAATTTCCTTTGAATCCGACAAACCATATATATATACCGATTTCAACGAAACTTAGCACACATCCTTCTAGAATGAATTTAAATCACTATGCACAATTTCTTATAAATCGAAAGAAATATAGGAGTAAATCGCGGTAAATCGGACGTAAATATATATATATATATATATATATATACCCAATTCAATCTAAAATCAAGCAAATATATAATGGGAAATACATATATGGGATAGGGTCTTTGGGCCACATAAATGAGCTGTGCAAATATCATATAATTCGGATCATAAATGCGACCTGTACTTTGTTTACAATTTAACATGGACAGACGGGCGGGGATGCATGCATAAATCTACTCTATCTCGAATCCTTTTGCTACAGATGTATGTACAAATACATAACACCCTGTACCATAGTGTGGTGAAGGGTATACAAATATCACATTTGTTATTGTTGTTCTGTAGTGATGATATCGCTGCCTGTATTTTGTCTCTCCCTTGTATACTTGTAAAATATGCATTTATTTCTGTTACATGTTAAGCCAGCGATATGGCTTAGGAATTATCTAAAGTCCATTTACATCCATCCCATTAATATCATGACCCTCAACACAATTTCGACAAATATCTGCACAAAAGATTTTAATAACGTTTTACCTATAGGATCCTCAGAACCAAAAGTCTTCCTCGAATCCAACATTTTGAGAGCTGTCTTGCAGCCTCACAGTTGGAGCTGATATATTACAAATCAAATTTATATACCCTACACAACTATGTTGTCATGTTATTATAGCTTTGTGCACCTCCAAGAGTATGTAATGCAGCGAAATATGTGTCCTAGACCGACATTTAAGTGGACCGGTCGTCATATCTCGACCAGCTGAGATGATGTAGACATGTGTGTCCGTCCGTACGTCTGTCCATTATAATTTGTAAAGACGATACAGGCCACAGTTATGGACAAATCTTCACGAAATTTTGCATCTGGGATGGGTTCTGACCAGTAATGACCCTATTGTTTTTGGTAAATATCGGTTAATATTTAGGGGATGAAATTGACTTTTTGTCAGATTTTCTGGTCGCTTCAGAGGCCGCAATTATGGTCCAAATATGGCGAATTTTACATGGAGAAGAGGATCGGGCCAAAGAATATGCTTGCCTGTTTTAATAAAGATCAGTCAATATTGGGCCTTGACTTTTGTGTGAAAAATTACAAAATTTGTATTGCAGCGATCGTCATATCTCGACCAGCTGAGACGATGTAGACATATGTGTCCGTCCGTCCGTCTGTCCATTATAATTTGTAAAGACGATACAGGCCACAGTTATGGACCAATCTTCACGAAATTTTGCATCTTGGATGGGTTCTGGACAATAAGACCCCTAATGCTTTTGGTAAAGATCGGTTTATATTTAGGAGCTGAAATTGCCAACAAATTCCAGAGGGCGCAATTACGAAACAACAACTTTTTGTAACCCATTGCCACATTAGAGGGCGGAAATATATCGCTTTCAAAGGATCCAGGTATGATCAAGGACAATACCTATAATTTTCGGTGATGATCAGATAATAATATTGGGATGAAGTGGAAGTAAAACTTAATTTTTGGTGTTTTTTTTCGGCTCGATCTATAGGCTACAATTGAAACATGAATACCACAACACAACCCACCGTGAAGGGAATCTGAACAAGTAATTAGAAGAAGTGCACTGAATATTAGTAATATTTGTTGATTTCTCGTCGGGCAAGAGGGTGCAAATATCGCGAAATGTTACCCAAGTTCAGAATGTAGAACCACAGAAAGTTAGATTTTCGTGGAAGTTGTGTAGGGTATCATATGGTCGGCTCCGTCCGACTATACTGCTTGGCTCACTGGTTTGTTTTAGATTTCTTTATTGGATTTTGTGGGGATATTTTAATTCCTGCTTCACATTTTCCAATAATTAATGGTTTTATTTGATTAGCGACAATTTGGAAATATTTGGATCACAACTGAGTAAAATTGAAATGCAAACTCCTTTTTTTCCGTAACACTATTCACACAGAAAATGTCCATGTACTTTCATATACGTACTCTTAATATGTTCTCTTTTTCACTCTTCGATACCGTGACTTCAGGCAAAATTTAAACAAAAAAATCTAACAGCATTTCTCTCTTTAGAGCATTTGGAGCCTTTCGACTTTGATTTAGGTTTTATTTTTTCTTTCTCCGACGACAACCACAAAATAAATATGTAAATTCCAACACTTAAACAAAGAGATATAACATTTAGGTACAAAAAAAAAAAAATTGTTTCACTTTTTGTTGCTGTAATTTCTCTACATTTAGCTACTAATTACAGACATCCGTCGTAATTTTGCTGAGCTGTATGGGGCGAAAAATGGAAAACTATGCATTTAGAAAATGTTACGTACGACGGCAGACGTTGCGATACAAAAGTTTTTAACACATACTTCGGAATCTGTTTTCTAAGTATGTGACAATGTGTGTTTGGATTAATGGTGTTGTTGTTGTTATTTCTTTTTTCAATAAATTGATGTATGCTTGGCTCACACTCTTAAATTTAAACACTGGTGTAGTTGTTGTTGTTTCGGTTTAACTTATATTTAGAACAGCACATTTTTTTTGTATTTTGTATATATTTTAGACATTTCATACATACTTTTTAGACTGGGTTGTATTTTTTAAGGGCCTTTGTTGTTGTTTATTTTTTTATCGTTGTTGTTGTTTTTTTCTAACTTTGCAAATTTCTCAATTAATAACACTTGCACTCATTTATTCACTCACTCACACCAATACCACGACAATAATAATAAAAAATTATCTTTTTTATTGATTTTTCTTTGTTAAACAACACACACACATATGCATTTATTTTTGTTTTTGTGTTGGTTGATATGGTGGGGTACACAAAGGATTTTTGTGTTCGGGAAGTTGGATGTTTGTTTATTTGTTTGCTCCTTGCATTCGTTGGAACATTCGTCGTCGTTATTTGAAATTGCTTTTGTTGTTTGTTTTTCTTCGTTTTTGTTTTATTTTTTTTTTTTTTCAATTTTGTTTACGACACTGGTTCGTTTAAACGTTTTGCCTTGCTACTGGTATAACACATTTAACACGCACAATTGCACAAATTTCCTCCTCATATTCGTTATCGGAAGAAAAACAAAAACAGGTTGAGGAGAGGAGATGGTTTATCTATTTTCCATCAAAAACACAATCATCAACATCATCATTTTCATTTTCATTCTCATCAAGCTCACAAGCACGACACGAAACCAATAACAACAACAGAAAAAAACGTTCTCACTTTGCTGCCGATGTGAAACGAAAGGATAGATGGCTGGCTGGTTGACTGTCAGGATAACTACCTGCTTTAATCCGTTTTCAATTACTTTTGCCACTGCTTCAATATCCAAACGTACTGCAGCTGATTCTGCTGACGATGGCTGATTGTTGTTCTTGTTGTTTTTGCTTTTCTTGTTTCATATATTATAACAGAGATTTTTATATGCTTATTTTTCTACTCTTGTTGTTGTTTTTTTGTTTTCACAGGTTTAACATAGCCTTGCCTTGCTTTTCTTTTCACTTATTTCACTCACTCACGCAGACACATACTTACACACACACAATTCGTATTATCCTCTGTGTGTGTGTGTGTCGCTGCGTATTTTACTTTCTTTTAACTGGATTTTCTTCTTCTGCTTCTTTTTTGTCAATTTTGTTGTTTTTGTTCACTCTACTTCTGTGAAAGCTTTTTTGTGTTTATTTTTCTTTTTTTTTGCTTTGTTTTGCCCGTATCCGTCGTGTACCCGTAGCAGACGTCCTGACTATGTCATATCCTAAATGTGACTATTACAGCTCGGTAATCTTTCAGTCAGTAATACGTATAGATGTGCTCGTTTTTCAACAACAGTTAGGGAGACAACAACAACACACAGAGTTTGTGTTGCTTGTATCTCCTGCTCATGCTCTACTACGCAGAGTGCTTTCAACTCTGTCTCTGTCTCTCTCTCTCTCTCTCTCTCTCTCTCTCAGAATACTCTCCTTTACATGGGGGTTTAAACAAAGTTGTTGTGCTACACATTTCTATAAATGGGAGAGCTTTCGATTGCAGTGGTTGCTTGTATAAGAGTATTTTGGAAATGAGAGTTGTATAGAAGCTGTTATGAAAATTAAGAGTATTATTTTTGTGGCAAATTTTGGTTTTGATACTAAATTTGTAATTTTGAAACAATCGATCAACAGTTCATTGCAGAATTCATAAGGATTTCCTTTGATGTGCAAACTATGGTCATAGAAATTACTGGATTCAATTGGAAATTTTGGTTTGGAAAATGCCATAAGAAACAGGAAATTAGAATATGCCCCGTAAACGCAAATATAACTTTTATATAACTCAACATGGGGAGCCTCCAAAAAAATATATATTCTGTTATAAGCGGATGGTTTAAATTAAGGTAGATCGGCCAAGAGCCACATGAAGGCCCCCAAATAAATATATTAATTAATGAATTTGGAGGTGGGCAACAGACGTTTTCGACATGTCCGGTAGTTATGTAGAGGGTATTATAGCTTTGTGCGGATCCAAGTGTTTGTAACGCCAATCGCCATATCTCGACTAGCTGAGTCGATCTAGACATATGTGTTCATCTGTCCATTATAATTTGTAAAGACGATACATTGATTATGAACCAAAAGTTTTATGGTCGTCGCAAAATTTTGCATGTAGGACGGGATCTGGTCTAAGAAGACCCCTACTATGTTTGGGAATGGTCAGATAATATTTAGGGCATGAAATGAAGAAAAAACTTTATTTTTTCTGTTTTTCTAGTCACCATAAATGCCACAATGATGACCTGAACATCATGAAATTTTACAGAGAGAATGAGGTATAAACCTAGTATAAGCATGACTGTTTTTATGAATATTTGTCCATATTTAGCGGGTAAAACGGATGTGGGAGTTTTACTTAAATTCTTAATTTCGAGCTGCTGGCTAGAAAATTTCGCACGGGGCTTAGACTTTGTTCAAGGACGACGCTTATAATTTTCGATGATGATCAAAAGATATTTAGAAGATGAATTAGACCGAAAACGTTTTTTCTAGTCACCATAGAAGTCACAATTTTAAGCCATATATCAGAAATTTTCCATGTGGAAGGCGATTATATGACTGACGTGATAAAATAAATTTATTATTTTTATATGAACTATAGGACTTTGTTTAACATGTTTCAGAATGTCCGATTTGTGCCAAAAAATCACCATTTGTTACTGATTTGTTACTATTTTAAAGGTAACTTCATAATGCCTCTCTCACAGAAGTCCTGCTCTCTATTTGCAATAAAAATTTTAGTATTCGATTTTAACAATCCTCCGTAGATACCAATTATTTATCATTAAAGAAATTTTGATATGCAAGAAATAATCGATTGGTTCGGACTATATGGCGGATGCATTAAAACTTCCCAGCCACCTCAGTAGGCTTGGATTTGTTAAAGAATATTTTGTCAAGGACTCAAATAAGAGTGGATTTTTTAAAGAATATTTTTTCAAGGACTCAAATAGGCGTGGATTTTTTACGGAATATTTTGTCAAGGGTCTCAATAGGCTTGGATATTTTTTTAAAGAATATTTTGTCAAGGACCTCAAAAGGCGTGGATATTTTTTTAAAGAATATTTTTTCAAGGACTGGAATTGGCGTGGATTTTTTAAGGAATATTTTATCAAGGACATCAATAGGCGTGGATATTTTTTTAATATTATTTTTTCAAGACCTTAATAGGCGTGGTTATTGTTTTAAAGAATATTTAGTCAAGGACCTCAATAGGCGTGGATATTTTTTTAAAGAATATTTAGTCAAGGACCTCAATAGGCGTGGATATTTTTTTAAAGAATATTTTGTCAAGGACCTCAAAAGGCGTGGGTATTTTTTTAAAGAATATTTTGTCAAGGACCTCAAAAGGCGTGGATATTTTTTTTTAAAGAATATTTTGTCATGAACCTCAATAGGCGTGGATATTTTTTCAAGGACCTCAATAGGCTTTGTATTTTTAAAAAATGGGATGGTGGATTTTTAAAAATAATTGTTTCGATGACTGCAATTGGTGTGGATTTTTAAAAATATTTCTTTCGAGGACTTTTTCGAGTACTTAACCCTACGGTCAATAACCAAAAAAGTATACGTAGATCAATAACCGTGGTACATTTGTAACCATCCAAAGATAGCTCTGTAACTCATTAAAAAATTGGACTATCGTGAGGTTTTTTGTTTTAAATTAGTCTATACGGATCTGATCTAGATGTAGGAACTCAAACTTATTTATAAATTAAAATAATATATATTTAAATCCATGCTTAAATGATAATCTATCTAATCCCAAAGTTTCTCCTCCCGAGTCACTGTAGATGTGTGTGGCCTAGCCTTGTCCTGTTGGCCAATTCTGGTTGTTGCCGGTCAATTGTAAATAGTTTCAAAAAGTTTTATGGTTGATTTTTAGCTCCTGGGCGATGTTACGACTGCCTACGTGCCGATAAACTTCGATCAATTCTCCGATTTTATTTTCATTTTCGACGACCGACCTAC
The DNA here is from genome assembly GCF_032173495.1 of Musca vetustissima. Taxonomy (NCBI): domain Eukaryota; kingdom Metazoa; phylum Arthropoda; class Insecta; order Diptera; family Muscidae; genus Musca; species Musca vetustissima. The sequence goes on from NW_026880434.1 coordinate 22,233, forward strand.
CTGTGCGAGGTGCATCTTTAACATCAAAAATTCCTGAACGGAATTTACGAAACCAAAGTTGCACATAATTGACTGTTACTGTATCGGAACCATAAACACCATTTACAATTTTAGCCGCTTGGCATGCATTTTCGCCTTTGTCAAAGAAAAATTGTAAAAAGTACCAAATTTTCTCTTTGCTCACTTTCATTTTTAATACCCTGTAACTCACAACTGAATGCACCAAACAAAAACAGCAAAATAATAAATGGTGTACCAAACTCCCATCCCATATGTCCGATTAAGACGTATGGAGTTTAGGCTAGAATAATGCTGAATGTAGCTGAAATCGGTTAAGATTTAGATATAACTCCGATATATATTTTAGTCTGATTTAATGTAAATGGTGTACCAAAGTCCTTGTATATCTTTCGATTTGCACGAAATTTGGCATAGCGTACTAAATTAAGTCTAGAGTGATGTGTGTTAAGTTTCGTGGAAATCGGTTCATATTTAGATGTAGCTCCGATATATATTTTCGTCCGATTTGATGTGAATGGTGAACAAAAGCCCCTATATTTATTTCGATTCGCAGGAAATTTTTTCCTAGCGTACGAAATTGAATCCAGAATCAGTGAGCGGAGTAGTATAGTCGGACGGGGCCGACCATATGATACCCTACACAACTACCACGAAAAACAAACTTTCGACGGTTCTATATTCTGAGCCTTGGCAAAATTTCGTGATATTTGCAACATTTTACCGAAGTGAATTTTTGCGCCGTAAAATAAAAAATTGTGCCCTTTAGGTTTTGCTTGATTTGACCCTCGGAAAATTGACCGATCATGATCTAACCAGCCGCTCTTAGTATTTGGTCAGATCTCCTTCACCTTGTAAAATATGTTATGATCTACATTTAATAATTGCCTCTAGAGCGACTAGAAAATCTGACAAAATTAATGTTTTCGGTTCATTGCACCCCCTGAATGAAATCTCAACTTCACCGAAAACTATAGGCGTCTTCCTGGACATGATCGGAAATGCATGTATCATTTCAAAGCGATTAGCGCGACTTTTCCGTCCTCTAATGGAGTAAAAGTAATAATATGCACATAGTCACCTTTACTTAATTACGTATAACTCCCGCATCGGAGTACATACAGCCATATAATTGGTATCAATTTGAAGGTCAACAACTTCTCTTGAATATACTATCAACTTATCGGGTAAATGTCCTTCAGGAGCAAGTATATGCGCCCCAGAATAATTTTTTTTTAATTTTTCCCACAAAAGTCAGGGTCCATTTGACCCGCTAAATATTGACCGATCTTTATCAAAACAGGCAAGCTTATTCCTAGCCCCGATCCCCTTCTCCATACAAAATTTCACGATGTTCGGACCATAACTGCGGCCTCTGGAGCGACCAGAAAAACCGACAAAAAGTATTTGGTCAATTTCATCCCCTAAATATTAACCGATCTTTATCAAAAACAATAGGCGTCTTCATTGGGCCGAACCTATCCTCCATGCAAAATTTGGTGAAGATTGGTTCATAACTGTGGCCTGTATCGGGTTTACAAATTTTAATGGACAGACGGACGGACACACATGTCTAGATCGAATCAGCTAGTCGAGATATGATGATCGGTATAATTAAAGGTGGATCTAGGGCCAATATTTCGCGGCGTTATAAACTTTTGGCCCTGCACAAAGCTATAATACCCAGACAACATAGTTGTGTAGGGTATAATGATTTGTGTTAATAGTTGTTTAAGTCAGTCCTGATTTGGATATAGCTCATCAATCGATGTTTTAATACATCCTTCATTTTTATAATAATAATAAAGCAAACCTTCTGTCAATTATGCCATGTTAAAAAAAAACAACAAGCAAATCCTTGTTTACATCACGTCCTGCCATTTATCCATTTTATGTTTTTGGTTTTCCCATTACAAAATTCTTAATGCGTAGGTCACCTGTCGTTTTATTGCCAATTAAAAAACCGTTGTAATTATTTCATTTTATAACAACATTTCTTTCTTTTACTTCCTCTGTTGTTGCCTATTTCTTATTTCCCGGTTCGTTTATTTTTTTCCTGTTGCCTCCTTTAATGGGAGGTAAAATCACCACAACGACAGCATTAATATTCAAGTGATTTCAAATTATTACATTATTTTAATATGTTGCCAACTCCACGACCACACTCACACTCAGGCATGTCAATGAAAGCATTTAGTTTAATTCCTGGAAATACCGGTTGTTCGATGAACAGAGGTGGGTGGGGTGGTGTGTCGTAGGAGTAGTAATAATTATTATAAAATTGTTGTTTGTTTGTCCTGACACTCTGGCTCAACAAACAAACCAATTTCAAGGAAAGATGTGACTTCAACATGATAAGTAAGGGAGGAAGGAGGGGAATTACTCTGCCAAACAAATGAGACCACAAATGAAGAACATGTTCTTTTAAGACATTCTTCGAAATTGCAATAATCTTCATCAGATATTGAAATGTTCATCAACATTACCTCGTCCTGGTAGCCATTATAACACATAGTGCTGCAGGGTATTATGTCTCTTGTGTATATGTTCATAACATACATAGGGAAATGAAATAGACCCATATTTACTTGGCACAACTCATGTATGTGCCTCAAGGACTAAATCTACTGAAAATTGGTGAAAATCGGTTTGGATTCCTATAAAGCGCTGATATGTATGTTCGATGGATTTTATGTAAATGCTGCACAAATTTTATTCACCTTATCGAATTGAGGCTCGACTGACAAATGTGGAAATTTGTTAGAATCGATTCCGATTTAGAAATAGCTCCACTACACAGCTTTGTCCGATTTCCGATGAATGGTGCACCAAACAATCAAAATTTGCCCGATTGAGACGAAATTTTGTACAGCGTGTCGAATAATGTGTATAATGAGCTCAATTAAAGTGTATCGGTTGAAATCGCTTGAGATTTAGATATAGTTCCCTATACATGTTCGTTCGATCGTATGTAAATGGTGCACTAAACTCCTAAAGTTTGACCTATAGAGAGTTTTGCATTGCATACTGAATTGAGCCTGGAAGGAGTTGTGATAAATTTCATTAAAATCAGTTCAGATTTAGATATAGCTCCCATATATATTTTCGTCCGATTTTATGTAAATGGTGCAACAAATCCCCTATATATCTCTTGATTCGCACGAAATTTGGCATAGGGTACTGAATTGGGTGTAGAATAATGTGTGCTAAGTTTCGAGAAAATCAGTTCAGATTTAGATATAGCTCCCATATATATTTTCGTCCAATTTTATGTAAATGGTGTACCAAAGTCCCTATATCTTTCGATTTGCACGAAATTTGGCACAGCGTACGGAATTAAGTCTAAAATGATGTGTGCTAAGTTTCGTGAAAATCGGTTCATATTTAGATATAGCTCCCATAAATTTGTCCCAATATACGCAAACGACTCTAAACTTCCCCGAATGAAATGAAATTTAGCATAGGTTCCAGATCACATATTCAAGTTTGTTCAATGTCATGTAAATGTTCTTTGGAAAAGGCGGAGTCTGTGGTGAAGGGTATCATATAGTCGGCCCAGTCCGACTTTTCTACTTTACTTTCTGGTTTCTTACTACTTTTTTAATTTCGATTTAACAGGAGAAATTTCACCAACACTAATGCTAATGTAATTTCGTGTTTCTTCTACCAACAACAACAAATACTTTATGAATTTTTATTTGTTTCAGTGTTTCCCTTTGAGAGAGAGAGAGGGAGAGAGAGAGGACAGCGGACAGAGGAAGGGGAAACTTTCAATTAAATCTCAGCATCCTTGTAACAAAGAAAAATACAAAACATTCTTAACTGTTAACATAATACATTAGCGGCAACATAACACACACAGACACTCTTATTATAACACAAACACACGTACTGTCAGTTTATGCTCTATAAAGAGAAAAACAACAGACATATAGCCAAGGCAACTCTTATACCTCTGCAATGCCTTGATCCTGCGCATTTATAATGATTTTGGAGAATTATGTAGGTTTTCGAACAGAAAAGAACATCTGCAGCAACAACAACAATAGTTAACAAATACAAATCCTGTAATGCTGACAGGGAATCTCAACTCTCTCAACTTTGTCAATGAATAGTGGAGAGCAGTTAACAAAACAAAAAGAGACAAGACGGAACAGCAAAACATAAAAATCCCGTAGAACTTTAATAAAAAAAAAAACAAAACCACCATCAACAACAGAAATGAGAATCTGAAAAACAAAATTACAAAAAAATGCCAACAAAAGCAACTGCAACAACAATACACATTACAAACATGTCAAAATAGGGAGCTTTAAAACCAAGTAAACAAAAGAAGATGGAAAAACAAATCATACTCTTCTCAAATGGTGTGCAAGTACGTACACAGACACACATAAACACGCACACATTCATACCCATAGAAACGATTCAAATATGTGTGTGCGAGTGCATTTTTATATGCATCCATCCACCTACCTCTAAAGTTTAGAGTCTAAACGTTCTAAAGTGTGCAACTGATGAAAGGAAGTATGTTTGGTAAGAGTGAATGGGTGCGAGAGTCTGTGTGTGCATGTGTGTGTGCATAATTTTGTATTCTTCCTTTGTGTTGCTGTTGGAGTTTGAATGAGGGTCCTCTAGGAGAGTATTTGTGTCTATTTGCATGTGGAACAGTAATGTCTATTTGTTTGTATTTTGTAAAACAGCGTTTTTGTCACGAACTGACCGACCGACCAACAGCCTGTTAATGGCAACAAGGACATAAAGATTTGTTTTTATGTTTTATCCTTTACATTACATTACATTTTTATCCTTAATCGAATAAACATAAGTCATGGTGTAACACATGTTTATAAGAATCCGCCGCTAAGAAACAAATTAAACAAAACGAAACTTAATACATATAAATATAGGCTCAAAATATCCTCTCCATGGTATAAACTTTGGGAGTTTAGTACACGATTTACATAAAATCGGACGAAAATATATATGGGAGCTATATCTAAAACCATACCGATTTTAATGAAACTTAACAGACGCCATTCTAGAACCGATACGGTACGCTATACTAAATGTCGTCTTAATCGAACAAACGCATGATCTGTGGTGCATAAAATCGGACGAAAATATATATGACAGCTATTTCTAAATCTAAACAAAAACTTAACACATGTCGAGCTACACTCTATTCAGTACGCTTTGCAAAATGTCTTGTAAATCGGAAAACTGCAGGGTCTTTGGTGCACCATTTACATAAAATCGGCCGAAAATATATATGGAAACTATATCTAAATATGAATCGATGTCAGCGAAAATTTACATTTATATATATCCGATTTCAATGAAACTTAAAACAAGTCATTTTAGACTACGTACGATACGATCACACAAAATATTTGGTGCACTACTTACATATTATCGGACGAAAAAAAAATATATATACAAAATCTACGTCTGTAGGCTATAAAAGACAAAATGTTTAGCCCTTTAAACAATCTACCCCAAGAGCCTTGATTGTCCTTTGATTGCGATTGGTTGCCTTTTGATTGCCTACGCCTAGAGTTTAAAAAATCTACGCTCAAATCATTGATTGTCCTTAAAAAAAATCTACGCTCAAGTCATTGATTGTCCTTAAAAATATCTACGCCCAGATCATTGATTGCCCTATAACAAATCTACGGAAATCTAAATAATCTATCCCAAGGGCTTTGTTTGTCCTTTGATTGCCTGCGCCTAGAGTTTTGATTGTCCTTAAAAAGATCTACGTCAGCGCCTTGCTTGTCCTTTAAAAATCTACTCATCGTGCCTTGATTGTATTTTAAAAAATCTACTCATCGAGCCTTGATTGTCCTTTAAAAAATATACTCATCAAGCCTTGATTGTCCTTTAAAAAAAATATATGCACAGATCCCTGATAGTCCTTTAAAAAATCTATTCATCGAACCTTGATTGTCCTTTAAAAAATCTATTCATCGTGCCTTGATTGTCCTTTAAAAGAATCTACGCCAAGATCTTTTATTGTGGTTTAAAAAATCAACGCCCAAATCATTTATTGTCCTTTAAAAAATCCACGCTCTTTAAAATATCTATGTCCAGATCATAGATTGTTCTTTAAAAAATATACGCCCAGATCATTTATTGTCCTTTAAAATGTCAATGCCCAGATCATTGATTTTCCTTTAAAAAATCCACTCATCGAGCCTTGTTTGTCCTTTAAAAAAATCTACGCCCTTAAAAATATATATGCCCAGATCATAGATCGTTCTTTAAAAAATATACGCCCAGATCAGATTGTCCTTCTAAAAAAATCTACGCCCAGATCATTGTTTGTCCTTTAAAATATCTATGCCTAGATCATAGATTGTTCTTTAAAAAATATACGCCCAGATCAGATTGTCCTTTAAAAAATCTACATCCAGATCATTGATTGTCCTTTAAAATATCTAGACCCAGATCATGAATTGCCCTTTAAAAAATCTACGCCGAGGAACTTGGTTGTCCTCTTTGCATGCTGCGGCTAGAGACTTGATTTTCCTTTAAAAAATCTACAACAAGAGTCTTGATGTGACATGTAACATGACGGCTGTAGCAGCACAAATGCACGTACAAGTAGAAGCCTAGTGTCATGTTTTCGAATTTCACTTGTTTCCCTGATTGTCATTTAAAAATTCTACGCCTAGAGACTTGTTTCTTAGAAAAAATTCTTTATGCTTAATGATTCTTCAGAACACATTATTTAAAAAATTTAAACCTGTCGCCATGATAGTCTTCGCGTGTGTGATAGTCGTACTTATTTAAATATTTTATTTAAAAAGTGCATGGCTTATTTAGTACTCCTTTAAAACTATACATCAAATTTGCAGTTCATTGGGTTCAATGATCAAAATACATATATTTCGAAAAACCTTTAATTAGAAGCCTTTTTCTTACATGCCTTTTTCTCACTTTCACTCACTAGAAGCCTTTTTCTCACTTCCAATTAAATTTGCAATGCAAAGTCATATTGAAACAAGCAAAAAAAGAATTTCGAATCAAACTTTTCCAATATCAATGAACTACTCTCGAAGCGAGAATAAAAAACAGCAATAACAACCGCTCCACAATCATTGTTGTGTGTATAAATGTCAGTTAATTGTTTGAGAATTTTACATATACAGGAATATTTCCATACGAATGCGAAAATTGAAATGGCTAAAGTTTATCATCAATGCTTAATTGAGCAGTTAATGCAGGAATGTTCTCGCATATGTGTACATACATATATATGTATGTGGGTTTTTTTGCAGAAAAAACAACAACAAAATATTTTATTAATGTCAAAAAGTTATGCAAAATAAAACCAGTAAGGAAAGTAGTAAAGTCGGACGGGGCCGACTATATGATACCCTTCACCACTATGGGTATATTAAACAGGACTATCAACATAAAATTGGATGAAAAAAAAATATGTGATATTTACCTAACTGTGAATCTACCTAGATCTATCCATAAAGTATGTCAATCGACTTCAAACAAATATAAATAGGTCATCCGTTGGGCTATGTCGGTACTTCTAGAAAACGCAACTACGTAATTCTATACTCAATACGTTGTTCAAAATTTGATGTCAATCTGACTAACATGAGGAGTTTGATGCCCAATTTACTTGAAATCGGGCGAAAATATATATGGAAGCTCTATCCAAATATTAAGCGATTTCAAACAAACTTGTCACACGTTAGGTTGTACTAATTTCAGAACGTTTTGTTTCTATTGGTTCCTTAGTACGTCAATTACATAAAATCAATCTATAATAAAATGGAGCTATATCTAAATCTGGACCGATTTTCACGAAACAAGGCAGACATCATTCTAGGCTCAATTAAGTATGTTATGCCAAATTTTGTGCAAATCGAAGGATATATAGGGACTTTGGTGCACCTTTTACATGAAATTGGACGAAACTATATATGGCAGCTATATCTAAATCTTGGCCTATTTTCACGAAACTTGGCAGACAGTACGTTATGCCAGATTTCGTGCAAATCGAAAGATATATAGGGACTTTGGGGCACTATTTACATGAAATCGGACGAAACTATATATAGTAGCTATATCTATATCTAGACCGATTTTCTCCAAACTTGGCAGACATCACTCTAGGCTTAATTCAGTACGTTATGCCAAATTTCGTGCAAATCGAAAGATATATAGGGACTTTGGAGACCCATTTACCTTAAATCGGAAGAAAATATATATGGGAGCTATATATAAATCTGAACCGATTTCCTCGAAACATGGTACACGTCATTCTTGACCTA
>NW_026880435.1:0-30936 GCF_032173495.1 Musca vetustissima
AATCGGTATAACCGATATGTTGATATACCCTACACAACTATGTTGTCAGGGTATTATAGCTTTGGGCGACCCCAAAAGTTTGTAACGCCGCGAAATATTGGTCCTAGACCCATCATTAAGTATACCAATCGTCATATCTCGACTAGCTGAGTCGATCTATACATCTGTGTCCGTCCGTCCGTCTGTCCATTATAATTTGTAAACAAGATACAGGCCACAGTTATGGCCCAATCTTCACGAAATTTCGCATGTAGTATGGGTTCTGGCCAATGAAGACCCCTATTGTTTTCGGGAAAGATTGGTTAATATTTAGGGGATGAAATGGACCAAATACTAAATTTTGGTCGGATTTTCTGGTCGCTCCAGAGGGAGAAATATTGGCCCGAACATCGTGAAACTTTGCATGGAGAAGGGGATCGGCTTAAAGAAGAAGCATGCCTATTTTGATAAGGGTCTTCTGTCCAATGAAGACCCCTATTGTTTTCGGGAAAGATTGGTTAATATTTAGGGGATGAAATGGACCAAATACTAAATTTTTGTCGGATTTTCTGGTCGCTCCAGAGAGAGAAATATTGGCCTGAACATTGTGAAATTTTGCATGGAGAAGAGGATCGGCCCAAAGAAGAAGCATGTCTATTTTGATAAATATTGGTCAATATTTAGCTGGTCAAATGGACCTTGAATTTTGTGTGAAAAATTACAAAATTTTTATTCTATAGCCTATATATTTACCCCTGAAGAAAAAAGATCCGAGAAGTTGATAGCATATCCAAGAGGAGTGGTTGACCATTAAATGGATACCAATTATATGGTCGTATGTACTCAGATGTGGCAGTTACACTTAAATATTTACAAGTGCTTACGTATTCAGATATTATTTAGTAAACCATTTCTACAATGAAGGGCGGAAATATAGGGCTGATCTCTTTGAAATTTTCCATGACGTTCCAGTTATGGTCAAGTACAACACCTATAAATTTAGGTGATGATCAGATAATAATTTTGGGATGAAGTGGGCCGCAAACTTATTTTTTTTGTGTTTTGTTCGAGTCGATCTATAGGCCACAATTGAAAGTCAAACATCACAACACAACCCACGCTGAAGGGAATCTGGTCAAGTAATTAGAAGGGCTGCACTGAATATTAGTAATATTTGGAAAATATGTCAGTGTAAGGAAGAGATGCCGTTGACCTCTAATCGGACAAGAGGGTTGAACTATCACGAAATATTGCCCACGCTCGGAATAAAAATCCGCAAAAATAGAGTTATGTGGTAGTTGTGTAGGGTATCGTATGGTCGGCCCCGTCCGACTATACTGCTCCGTTCACTGGTTCAAAAATGGGAAAATTGCAGTATGCCCAAGATGAATGATTGAACTTCAAATTGTTAGCAATTATGTACAAATATTATTTTAAAGGGCATACGGGACTACTGCCGAAAAAAAGCACAGGATCAAAAAATATATCCCTTGCAAATTTAAATATACTGGTAGTTGTTAAGGCTATCATATGGTCGGCCCCATTCCGTTTGTATTGCTCCACTTATTAAACATGGAATTGCGTCACTATGTAATAGTATAAACTTTTTTTCAATATTTCAAACCCATTATTTTCTAGAATATGCAATTTAAATCCCACCCTTCAACATTAGATATTTTCCACAAGAACACACAAACATATCTCAAGTGGATAATTTACTTGGAAGATATGTCTATTCGAAAAGCCCATCCTCTCCCCCGTTTTGAAATATATTCTTATTGCCAATGTAAAAGATAATATTCTTTCTTTCAGTTTCCTTTCATCGCATAACAACTATCTTTTACGAAGTACTTATATGAAAATATCTATGAGTATGTGTGTGAAAACAGTTACTTTTTCTATTATCCTTTCTTTGAAGACGATAGTTGTTGTTCCTTGTAAAACATGCTTTGTTCGAAGATGAACAAAAACAAATCGAAAACAAACGACCGCATAGATAGAAGGATTACTAAGCTTCTGTGAAAAATATCATTTTAAATCGTACATTCAGGCATTGGAGCCAACATATGTACATACATATTTTTTGTAACATGTTGATATGTGAAGGAAAATATCCACTCACACCCCTATATATATATATTTTTTTTTTAAGAATCCGGTGCCTGTGTTTGACACAATGAAAACTATTTTTCCATAAAGCAGGGAAATATTTGGACATTTGTTGTTGTATTTATATGTATCGGAAAACAGAAACAGAGCCCTTAAAAATATTATTTTAAAACCAGTGAGCGGAGCAGTATAGTCGGACGGGGCCGACCATACGATACCCTACACAACTTCCATTAAAATCTAACTTTCTGTGGTTCTATACTCTGAGATTGAACAATATTTCGCGATATTTGCACACTTTTGAATGGATAGTGGTCAGCAAATGTTACTAATAATCAGTGCAGCCCCTCTAATTACTTGTCCAGATTCCCTTCACCGTGGGTTGGGTTGTGATGTTCGGCTTTCGGCTCGAAAAGTACAAATAATTAAGTTTTCGGTAAACTTTATGCGAACAATTATTATTTGAACATCACCTCATGGAACATTTCAAAGCGATCAGCGCTATATTTCCGCCCTCCAATGTGGCAATAGGTTACTAAATAATATATAAATACGTAAGCAACTGTAACTATTTAAGTGTAACTCCCACATACGAGTACCTACGGCAATATAATTGGTATCAATTTAAAGGTCAATCACACCTCTACGGTATATTATCAACTTCCCGGGTCTATGTCCTTCAGTGGTAAATTTATACGCCATAGAATATAAATTTTGTAATTTTTCACACAAAAATCAGGGTTCATTTGACCCGCTAAATATTGACCGATCTTTATAAAAACAGGCATGCTTATTCTTTGGCCCGACCCCCTTCTCCATGTGAAAATTCCCGAAGTTCCGGCCATAATTGCGGCTTCTGGAGTGACCAGAAAATCAGACAAAAATAAAGTTTTTGGTCCATTACATCCCCTAAATATTAACCGATCTTTTCCAAAAACAATAGGGGTCTTCATTGGCCAGAACCCATCCTACATGCAAAATTTCGTGAAAATTGGTCCATAACTGTGGCCTGTATCGTGTTTACAAATTATAATGGACAGACAGACGGACGGACGGACGGACACACATGTCTAGATCGACTCAGCTAGTCGAGATATTACGATCGGTATACTTAAAGGTGGGTCTAGGACCAATATTTCGCGGCGTTACAAACATTTGGGGCTGCACAAAGCTATAATACTCTGACAACATAGTTGTGTAGGGTATAAAAATGCACGCCTTAGGGAACCCTAAAAAATACACCTTTTAAAAAATCCAAGCCTAAGGGCTCCCTTCTTGTAAACAATCCACGCCTTAAAAAGCCCTTAATATATATATATATATTTTTAAATCTACGCCTTAAGGTGCACTTAATAATATTTTTTTTAACATCCACGCCTTAGGGTGCCCTTAATAATATTTTATAAGAACCTGAAAAAATATTCTTTAAGATATCCTCGTCTTAGGGTGCCCTTAATAATATTTTATAAGGACCTGAAAAAATATTCGTTAAGATATCCTCGCCTTAGATGTATCTGGAAAAATATTCTTTAAGATATCCTCGCCTTAGATGTATCTGGAAAAATATTCTTTAAAAAATCCACGCCTTAGAGGTTTCCAAAAACTATTCTCTAAAAAATCCACGCCTTAGAGGTTTCCAAAAAATATTCTTTAAAAAATCCACGCCTTAGAGGTTTCCAAAAACTATTCTCTAAAAAATCCACGCCTTAGAGGTTTCCAAAAACTATTCTCTAAAAAATCCACGCCTTAGAGGTTTCCAAAAAATATTCTTTAAAAAATCCACGCCTAAGAGGTTTCCAAAAAATATTCTCTAAAAAATCCACGCCTTAGAGGTTTCCAAAAAATATTCTTTAAAAAATCCACGCCTTAGAGGTATTTATAAAAAGTTAAATTATGCGCTTACGAAAATTGACTGACCTGTAGAGAGAATTTAAAGTATCGCCAGTACAAAAAATACGTTTCCATTTCTTCCATATTTCGTTCTGAGAAACCGGCTTTTCTTTCCTGGTTAAAACTTTTTTAATATATTTGTTGTATTTTTATTTTGTTAATAAAATATCCTTCATATTTCATTTTTTTGTTTTACTTTGACAAAACTAGTTTTTAATATTTTTCAAACCCCTGAATATAGAATGATATAAAGTTATGTGTTTGTTTTTCGAATTTTTTATGAAGTCACATTTTTAGTGGATGCACTAAACTTTAAAAGCTTTACTACCCCAAAGCATGGTGGGTTAGGGGATAATCATATAATTTTTTTTATGACATTTTATTTTAAACAATATTTTATGTTTGGTTTTCGTTTTGTTTTTCTCCGGGATGTGTCAAATCTGTCATCTATATGAAATATTACACTTTAATAAAAATGTTTTACAACTTCCCCATACACTAGGGGGTAGAAAACACACACACACGAATGCATGTATGCACAGATATATCATTAGTTATGTTTAAATGTGTCAGTGGATACAAAATGTTATGGATTTTTATAAAAAAAAATCTAAAAATATATTAAGGATGCACTAGGGAAATACTTTGTGTTGTTAAATAAACAGATAGTAGATGCGATTGCAATGGAGTAGGGTGGATGTTTCTCAGAATAAAATATTGAAACTATGTAAGTGCTTTCCCAAAAATGTTATCTATTTATAAACTGATTTTCAATGAGCTCCTCAAATAGTTGCCTTGGTATATTTTATCTAGAGAAGTCCTACATATTTGATTTTGTATATAGGAGGCTCACAGATAAAATATCCACAAGTGATATCTTCTCTAGAAGATAGATATCTGAAATATCGTGGAAAATGTAATCGGTCCATATAACGGTATCGGTATTTTCAGTTGATAACAGAGTAGGTGTATGAATTGGTAAAAATATCGTTGCAGAAAATTTTCGATATATGACCATGTTTATACCCTACACAACTATGTTGTCAGCGTATTATAGCTTTGTGCAGCCCCAAGAGTTTGTAACGCCGCGAAATATTGGTCCTAGACCCACCTTCAAGTATACCGATCGTCATATCTCGACTAGCTGAGTCGATCTAGACATGTGTGTACGTCCGTCCGTCTGTCCGTCTGTCCATTATAATTTGTAAACACGATACAGTTATGGACCAATCTTCACGAAATTTTGCATGTAGGATGGGTTCTGCCCAATGAAGACCCCTATTGTTTTTGGTAAAGATCGGTTAATATTTAGGGGATAAAATGGACCAAAAACTAAATTTTTGTCTGATTTTCTGGTCGCTCTAAAGGCCGCAATTATGGCCCAAACACCGCGAATTTCTACATTGGGTCAAAGAATAGGCATGCCTGTTTTGATAAAGGTCGATCAATATTTAGCGGGTCAAATGGACCCTAACTTTTGTGTGAAAAATTACAAAATTTGTATTCTATAGCGTATATATTTACTCCTGAATGACATAGAGCTGAGAAGTTCATATTATTTCCAAGAGGTTGACCTTTAAATTAATACAAATTATATTGACGTATGTACTCGGAACACATTACCACACTGGAGGCGGAAATACAGCGCGGATCGCTTTGAAAATTTCCATGAGGATCCAGGAATGGTCAAGGATAACGCCTATAATTTTCGGTAATGATCAGATAATAATATTGGGATGAGGTGGACCGAAAACTTAATTTTTTTGTGTTTTTTCTAATCTATGTATAGTCCACAATTGAAAGTCGAACATCATAACACAACCCACCGTGAAGGGAATCTGGACAAGTAATTAGAGGGGATTTACTGAATATTAGTAATATTTGTTGACCTCTAGTCGGTCAAGAGGGTGTAAATATAGTGAAATATTTTCCATGCTCAGAATATATAACCACAGAAAGTTAGATTTTCGTGGAAGTTGTGTAGGGTATCATATGGTCGGCCCCGTTCGACTATACTGCTCCGCTCACCGGTTTGTATATACATATGCAGAAGATTGGACCTTTTATTTTTATATTTCATTTTCATAACCGGAAAATATAGCCCCTCAACACCAGGACTTGCTTTAATATCCTTTAGGGTATTGGTGCCCCACTACCCATCGTTTATTTTATAACCGATGCTAGTTGTGCTGGTGATTTATGATGACAACAAAAACAATTTGTTTGAACATATTCATATTCATATCCACTCCGATGGATGCCTGATTACATATCGAAGTGTCAGAACTTATGTGTGGCGGAAATACATTTCTAGGGTAACAACAATAAAAATTAAATGATATAGAAAAAAAACAAAGCAATAGGAAATAGTATCAATGTTAGTACCCAGCAAAAAAGGAATAGTGTCCTGATAACTGTATAGCAGTATTTTTTATTTGTTTGCTTTTCGGTGACTATCAGCCACAGTTTGTTTGCCTCACGATGAAATTTTTTTTTCTAGTTTTGAAAAGGGGTTTAATGTAATATATATAGAAACAGTAATCGAGTGAAGAACTTCTGTAGAAGGACGATCAACTATGGGAGTTGATCCCTGAGGCGTGGATTTTTTAAATAATATTTTTTTTCTTTGTCCCTCTAAGAAGTGACTCCTAGACCATACATCAATATAATTGGTATCGATTTAAAGTTAAACCACTCGTCTTCGATATTCTGTCAACTTCGCCGACCTATGTCCTTCAAGAGGAACTATATACGCCATTGAATACGAACTTCAGCATTTTTACACAAAAGTATGGGTTCATTTGACCCTCCAAATATCGAACGATTATCGCTAAATGCCATGCTATGCATATTCCTTGGTCATACCCCCTTTTCCGTGTAAAATTTCGTGGTGTTCGGGTCATAATTGGGGCCTCTAGAATAGCCAGAAAAAAACATACAAAAGCAAAGTTTTTGGTCAAGTTGATTCCCTAAATATTAACGGATCATTACCAAAAACAATAGGGACCTTTTTTTGTCATAACCGAATCTTACCGAATCTACATTCAAAATTTCGTGAAGATTTTTTCCAAATTATAATAGACCAACGGACTTATACATATGTCTAGATCGACTCAGGTGGTCGAGAGATATGACGAGCGGTATTTTAAAATGTGGACCTAAGACCAATATTCTGCGGTTTTATAAACCCTTGGGACCACATAAAGCTATAATACCCTCGCAACATACTTGTGTAGGGTATAAAAAGTTGAAAACATATTTTGCATGTGTTTCAATTATGTTTCCTCTTGAGAATACGAAATTGATAACCCTCTTTACTATAACCCAATTTACCATATGTTCTCCAGAAAAGCAGGTTCTTCATTGGGTCTTATATAAATATACCTAATATTATCTATACCAAAGTTCTTTTATAGATAGCCCGAACGGACGCCGATGCGTCTTTTTTGAACACCTGTTTCTATAGGAAGGAGTTGGCAGATCGAAACAAAATTTAATATGTGTACATAACAGAGGTGGAAGTTTCGTGCTAGGCTAAGAACTTTCCGAACTGCCCTCGTATATGGTTCTGGTATGAACTAGGATTATATGTATACGAAATGGATACGAAATGTTTTTTTTTTTTTTTTTGAAAATCGCCTATTCTCTATCATTTATGTACCCTCAATATTACGCTGTTCACTATTTAATTATATCTCCTAAAGTCTGAAGCGGTCTGCCAATTATCTACTAACGACAATTGGTTTTCGTGGTTAACTATATGCCATTGTAAAGTGAACGACCACTGTATATTTAATTTTACCAAAAACTAAAACTCTAATTAAATGAATTTCACATATTTACCCCTGTTGTAAATTGCTTGTTGGAAATGTTGCCAAACATCAATGCCCAGACACACAAACACACACTCACGCACTCGAATACATTTGTACACTTATATTTTTAGGTAATAAAAAAATTCTGAAAACATTTTTGTTATTGAAATTCTTGACATACGACGACGAGTTTATCAAATTTTATGTTCGTCTCATAACAAACCGAATGAAAAACAACAACAATAATAATAACAAAAACTATGGCAATAATGAATAAAAATTTCGGTTGCTGCTGTTGTTCACCTTAAAGTTGATGTTCCCCTTTTATTTACAGAGTCATATGGGTAGCTTCACAATGGATATCTGCTAATTTATAACAATAACAATAATAGTAAGTAACATAACAGTAAAAAAGTTTTGGGTTCCGTTTAATGTTTAATATTTTTTGGGGTTTTAAAATACACTACACAACTTTGTTGGTGTGACCACAAGAGTTTTTAACGTCATCGGATATTGGTCTTCAACCCAAATTTTCGTAAACCTATCGGATAGACACACATAACCAGATCGATTCAGCTAGTCGAGATATGACGAATATTGTAAGCCGAACATTATAAATGTTACACGGGGAAGGATATCAGATCAACTAATTAGAATGGCTGATTAGATAATGATCGGTGAAATGAACCAAGATTTTTGTGTAAATGTTCACTGCGGGAAAACATAATTCAGAAAAAATGCCAGGGCAAGAAAGAGGAGCTGTGCAACTCTAATATTGCCCAAGCCGTCGGAATGTAGATCTTCAGAAAGTTACAGTTTCGTCCGCCGTCCGACTATATTGCTCCGCTATGGTGTAGAAAGAGAGAAAAAAGAAAAAAAAATCAATTTCCCAAATGTTTGTGCAAAGTCAATAATCGTTGTTCATACGAGAGCCAGACATGTACTCTTTCTAATGCCAATGTTCCAGTGAGGAAATATCATGTCCACCATCGAAAATAAGGACATTTCTTTAATCACAAGAAAAAATCAACAACAAATTTTTGGTAAATTATCCAAATTTATCAATGTTGAACCATGACTCGGAGTAGGTCCCATATAATGATAATCGCGATATTCATTATATGGGGACAGCTATTTTGCCATAGCATTCATTCGATTGGTTGTAGTTTCATCTTTTGGGTTCTCTTTGTATAAAATGTATCAATATTGGTCCTATTTTTGTAGGGTAGGTAATATATAAAAGAACCCTCCAAATTTCGGTATTTTTGTGTGTTTAAACTTGATTTTCAATAAAATTGGCTATACTTTTATATTTACGATTCACATTGAGTATAAAAAAATCTATCAATTATTATAAATACCACGAATGATCACGCCCCAATATTCGGTATTTTCGTTTTTTGCGCATAGTTTTAAGACGACATTATTATAGTTTTGAATTTGTCATCTCATTGTATACCAATCCTATTAAAACTCTATCATAAATAAAGCCCCTGCACCGTTTACAATATTTTGAAAGCTGGGGTTCTGGAAGGGTTTATTACATCAGTGCCGAAAATTCAATATCAATATAAATTCAATATCAATATAAATTCATGTTTTATGCGATATTTTGCAATCGAAGTGGCTGCTATTTGGTATTCCCGTGGAGAGTAACAACATAAGACCCTTCATAGAGTCAAGGTGGAAGATGTTTATAAGTTTATCTGTACCTCGATTATATCGAACTTTTGTAGGCATATAAAGAAACATAACCTTGTCTAGCTCGTTTATGGCTATAAAACGTATGTGCATTTAATTAGGGATACTGACCTTTAAATTCCACAGAAGTGAATGAAAAAATTCCAAGAATTGTGCAAATAATTTATTCCTGTCTTATTTTTCTTCTCAATAAGTCCCGAACATTGAACTTAAAGAAAAAACAGAAAAACAACAATGACAACAAAAAGATAAACACACTTCTACAACAAAAACATGTGCAGACAGAAATTTGTTAAAAATACATATCTCGGAGGCAACAAAAACAGGTCCTATAGGACTAATAATTCGAAAATAAATTAACATAAATTATTAAATATTTAGAAAGAAACAGACTTGAAGAATAAAAACATAACAATAAAAAAGTTGGATAAGACCTACAAAGGCCTTAGAGAAACCTTTACAAACTATTTCAAAGAAATAAACTATAACTTATCGATGCGAATGAGGCGGCGGAATATGCATTTCACGAACATGACTTTTAGCTTGGTGGTAGCGGGTGAGGAGGGTGTGCTTTTTATGGAGAGTAAAACAAAACCAGCGAAACTGTTTTCAGATAACAGCAACATTTGCAGCCAGCCATTTATCTTGTCTTGACTACTGTCAAGAATGTGAGCGTCTGGCTCCATAAGACTAACACTCACACACACACTCGTAAATGCAAACATAAATTTAAAATTTTGTCTATGTCTGTAATTGCTGTTGTTGTTGGCGGCATAAATCAAACATAAATACGAAGAAATTGAAGTCTTTAAATTACAGAAAATGTTGAAGATGGCATTTAGTTTTCTTTGGAAAAGTATTATGTATTTCTTTTATAATTGTGTATTTAAATTATTGTGCATTCGGGCAATGCTATTTTTAAGTCAAAGAAATTTTGTAATGTCAACCATTACAACTTAAGGGCAAAATACATTTTTCCATTTAACAGAAAAATTAGATGCTATCATAATATGTAGAAACATGTCTTCTAAGGCGCCTTAGATGGTCCTTAAAAAATATTCTTTAAAAAATCCACGCCTTAGATGGCCCTTGAAAAAATATTCTTTAAAAAATCCACGCCTTAGATGGCCCTTGAAAAAATATTCTTTAAAAAATCCACGCCTTAGATGGCCCATAAAAAAATATTCTTTAAAAAATCTACGCCTTAGATGGTCCTTGAAAAAAATATTCTTTAAAAAATACACGCCTTAGATGGTCCTTGAAAAAATATTCTTTAAAAAATCCACGCCTTAGATGGTCCTTGAAAAAATATTCTTTAAAAAATCCACGCCTTAGATGGTCGTTAAGAAAATATTCTTTAAAAAATCCACGCCTTAGATGGCCCTTAAAAAATATTCTTTAAAAAATCCACGCCTTAGATGGTCCTTGAAAAAAATATTCTTTAAAAAATCAACGCCTTGAAAAAAATATTCTTTTGAAAAATCCACGCCTTAGATGTTCCTTGAAAAAAAAATATTCTTTAAAAAATCCACGTCTTAGATGGTCCTTGAAAAAATATTCTTTAAAAAATCCACGTCTTAGATGGTCCTTGAAAAAATATTCTTTAAAAAATCCACGCCTTAGATGGTCCTTGAAAAAGTATTATTTAAAAAATTCACGCCTCTGATGGTCCTCGAAAAAGTATTATTTAAAAGGTCCACGCCTTAGATGGTCCATGAAAAAAATTCTTTAAAAAATTCCTTCAAAATCTATTCTTAAAATAAAAAAATCTCGCCTTAGATGGTCCTTGAAAAATTATTCTTAAAAAATTCTCGCCTTAGATGGTCCTTAAAAATATTCTCTAAAAAATCCACGCCTTAGATGGTCCTTGAAAAAATATTCTTAAAAAATCCACGCCTTAGATGGTCATCGAAAAAGTATTCTTTAAAACCCAAGCCTTAGATGGTCCTCGCAAAAGTATTCTTTGAAAAATCCACCAGTGTTATTTTGTTCGGTGGTAGCTCACGTCCTCCTGTGGCGTCTTTTCTTACAGCTGAGAAATTTAATTCCTTTCAACCACAATGTTCTTTTCCTTCCCCTTTCTGCAACAAAATAAACCAAAATATTTTTTCGGTTATTTCATCTTGCCTCCTATTCTACATCTTCCTTTTGTTCACGAATCGAAAAAAACTCCAAAAAATATCAGTACCCCAGGTCAAAACAGGGAATTCAACACGAAGCAGATATAAAATAGCTCGTCCATTAGGAAACCACAACCAACTTGTGATTGTGCTGCTGTTGATAGTAATGGTGAGTGAGAAAAATGATAAAATCGTTAAATTGTATGAGTAACCATGTCCAGGCTTATAAATAGGAAACAAAAACTTCGTTAACCATCTCGTTGAGTTACAGAGCGGGAGGTAGTCGCATTCACCCATAAACTCCATTTACCTTTTAGTCGGATATACATGATTACAATCTCCATCATCATTATATTTATATTGTAGTTGTTTATGTCTTCTTGTCATTTAGTTTATTATTTTACTTTTGTAGATATGTATCATATTTTGCGCCTCTATTCACTTCCCCTCTCGTTACAGGAAATTTCTTCAACGGCACTTTATCAAACGGAGCTAGGGCCATGATGAATAAGAAAAACTTTCACTAAAATTGATATTAAAGGAACCCTGCTGAGAATGAAATATTTATATTGTCCAAGGCCGAAATAGGAAAACAATATTCAATTCGTATGAATTATTTATATAGGAAATAATATTGAATATGAAAAAATGAAAACAACAATATGTATGTATTTCACGAATAAAATATATAAATAACTGAGGTACATATATGGATATACAAATCGAAAAAAATGTATTTAAAACCAGTGAGGCGTGGTTTTCTTAAAGAATATTTTGAGAGTCTCTTTGAGGCGTGGTTTTCTTAAAGATTTTTTGATAGTCTCTTTGAGGCGTGGTTTTCTTAAAGAATATTTTGAGAGTCTCTTTGAGGCGTGGTTTTCTTAAAGAATATTTCAGGGTCTCTTTGAGGCGTGGTTTTCTTAAAGAATATTTTGAGAGTCTCTTTGAGGCGTGGTTTTCTTAAAGAATATTTTGAGAGTCTCTTTGAGGCGTGGTTTTCTTAAAGAATTTTTTTTGAGAGTCTCTTTGAGGCGTGGTTATCTTAAAGAATTTTTTTGAGAGTCTCTTTGAGGCGTGGTTTTCTTAAAGAATTTTTTTTGAGAGTCTCTTTGAGGCGTGGTTTTCTTAAAGAATTTTTTTTGAGAGTCTCTTTGAGGCGTGGTTTTCTTAAAGAATATTTTGAGAGACTCTTTGAGGCGTGGTTTTCTTAAAGAATATTTTGAGAGACTCTTTGAGGCGTGGTTTTCTTAAAGAATATTTTGAGAGACTCTTTGAGGCGTGGTTTTCTTAAAGAATATTTTGAGAGACTCTTTGAGGCGTGGTTTTCTTAAAGAATATTTTGAGAGACTCTTTGAGGCGAAAGAATATTTTGAGACTCTTTGAGGCGTGGTTTTCTTAAAGAATATTTTTTCGGGGTCTTTACAAGGCGTGGTTTTCTTAAATAATATTTTTTCGGGGTCTTTACGAGGCGTGGTTTTTTAAAGAATATTTTGAGAGATTCTGAGAGGCGTGGTTATTTAAAGAATATTTTTTTTGAGGCGTGGTAAAGAATATTTTGAGAGACTCTTTGAGGCGTGGTAAAGAATATTTTAACTCTTTGGAATAATTTTTGGTGATTCTAAGAGGCGTGGTTATTTGAGGAATAATTTTTCGGTGATTCTGAGAGGCGTGCTTATTTAAGGAATAATTTTTCGGTGATTCTGAGAGGCGTGGTTATTTAAGGAATAATTTTTCGGTGATTCTGAGAGGCGTGGTTATTTACTGAATAACTTTTCGGTGATTCTGAGAGGCGTGGTTATTTAAGGAATAATTTTTCGGTGATTCTGAGAGGCGTGGTTATTTAAGGAATAATTTTTCGGTGATTCTGAGAGGCGTGGTTATTTAAGGAATAATTTTTCGGTGATTCTGAGAGGCGTGGTTATTTAAGGAATAATTTTTCGGTGATTCTGAGACGCGTGGTTATTTTTTGAGGAATAATTTTTCTGTGATTCTGAGAGGCGTGGTTATTTAAGGAATAATTTTTCGGTGATTCTGAGAGGCGTGGTTATTTAAGGAATAATTTTTCGGTGATTCTGAGAGGCGTGGTTATTTAAGGAATAATTTTTCGGTGATTCTGAGAGGCGTGGTTATTTAAGGAATAATTTTTCGGTGATTCTGAGAGGCGTGGTTATTTAAGGAATAATTTTTTGGTGATTTTTATTTAAGAAATGATTCTTTAAGCGTTAATTCTCTAATATGTATATGTTTATATGATTGTGTGTATTTGTTTATATGTGATATCAACATATTTATGAAAGCAATCTTAAGATATTAAAACTTTTCCCTTCGTATTCCATTTCAATTTAATGTCCACTCCCAATATCAATAAATGTTCGCAAATTTCTTGCCATTAAGGTACCATGCCGCCATTCGTCTATATAGATATCAAAGATAAATGTACGATTATGGAATTTTTCCTAGAGTTACACAATAAATATTTATGCATTAATTTACAAATACATCTATTTTCTGCCTGTACACGTTTGTCTGCAAACTTTTGTCTTTAAATCATTCAGTGACCTTTTCCCACAGCCCGCTTAAGAATACCAACAAATTATGAAATAAAAGAAATCCTTTTTGGGCCACAACAACAATAAACATTACTTCAGATGACCAAGGAATACGATGCGTGACAAAAACAACAATAAAAACGGCGCCAAAAATTACCACAACAACAACAAGAGCAGCACCAACAAAACGAATTCTAATTCAAAACTCAATTTGAAATGTAATAATTCTGAAAACAAACAAAAATTGTGTTTATTGGATGAAATGTCATTCAGGGAGCCCAGCAGGATTCGTTATGGAATGTCGCCTATTTGGAAGCAATGAAACCAAAACGAATGACATAATAGAAGAATTGTTTAGAAAACAAAACCAACAACAAGAAAATAGCATATCTTATGATGATGTTGGTCTATGACGGAGCGAGCATGAATGCCTATCATTATCGTTATGTTAACTCGATTTAAGTAAGAAACAAAGTCATTATTCGGAAATGTAATGATATGCCTTTTTTATTATATTCAGGAATCCGTTAGAATTCTTTAAATGTGAAAAGATTGAGTTTCATTATGACAGCGAACAATTTGAAGAGATTTTTTGTGGGGGACTGAGGTTTGCATCAAAAATTTTGAAAACAAAATATTTAAAATCCAGTAAGGAAAGTAGTAAAGTCGGACTGGGCCGACTATATGATTCCCTTCACCACATACGTATCATTACTTTTGCATGTCAATGTTCCTTCGAAGGAACGTCCTCATGTCTTTCTGCAACCTGTGGTAAATTTAATTTCATTCGGGCAGATTTAAAGTCGTCTGCGTACCATGGAACAAATTTATGGAAAACGATTTATAGCAAAATTGATACACGCTATTCGGTACGCCTCACTGTTAAAAATTTAATTTCAATCAGATATTCGTTCGAAATACATATGGAAGCTATGCCTGCATCTGAACCGATTTCAACGAAACGCAATAACGTCATTCAAGTCCCAATGTGATATGTTGTGCAAAGTTTCGTGTAAATCGGAAAAACATTAGGAGTTTGGTGCACCATTTATGTAAAATCGGACGAATATATATATATATATATATGCGGGAGCTAGACTCTAGACTCAATTCAGTGCTCTATGCCAAATTTCGTGCAAATCGAAGGATATATAAGAAATTTAGTGCACCATTTACATTAAATCGGACGAAAATATATATGGGAGCTATATCTAAATCTGAACCGATTTTCCCGAAACTTAACACACATCACTCTAGACTTCATGCAATACGCTATGCCAAATGTGCAAATCCATGGATATATAGGGACTATGGTGCATCATTTTCATAAAATCGGAAGAACATATATCTAATTATACCCTACACAACTATGTTGTCAGGGTATTATAGCTTTGTGCAGCCCCAAATGTTTGTAACACCGCGAAATATTGGTCCTAGACCCACCTTTAAGTATACCGATCGTCATATCTCGACTAGCTGAGTCGAT
This sequence comes from Musca vetustissima, assembly GCF_032173495.1. Classification (NCBI taxonomy): domain Eukaryota; kingdom Metazoa; phylum Arthropoda; class Insecta; order Diptera; family Muscidae; genus Musca; species Musca vetustissima. The sequence goes on from NW_026880435.1 coordinate 15,650, forward strand.
CTAGACATGTGTGTCCGTCCGTCCGTCTGTCCATTATAATTTGTAAACACCATACAGGCCACAGTTATGGACCAATCTTCACGAAATTTTGCATGTAGGATGGGTTCTGGCCAATGAAGACCCCTATTGTTGTTGAAAGGGATCGGTTAATATTTAGGGGATGAAATGGACCAAAAACTTTATTTTTGTCGGTTTTTCTGGTCGCTCCTGAGGCCGCAATTATGGCGCCCCTGAAGGACCTAGACCCAAAAAGTTGATAGTATCTTCAAGAGGAGTGGTTGACCTTTAAACTGATACCAATTTTATTGTCGTATGTACTCGGATATGGGAGTTACACTTAAATGTTTACAGGTGCTTACGTACTCAAATATTATTTAGTAACCCATTACCACACTAGAGGGCGGAAATATGGAAATATAGCACGCATCAATTTCACTAATATCCAGGTATGGTCAAGGACAACGCCTACAATTTTCGGTGATGATCAGATAATAATGTTGGGATGAAGTGGACCGAAAACGTATTTTTTGTTTGTTTTTTTTTTTCGAGTCGATCTACCAGCCACAATTGAAAGCCGAACATCACAAAACAACCCACGTTGAAGAGAATCTGGACAAGTAATTAGAAGGACTGTACTGAATATTAGTAATATTTGTGGACCTCTGGTGGGTCATGAGGGTGCAAACATCGCGAAATATTGCCCAAGCTCAGAATGTGGTACCACAGAAAGTTATATGTTCATGGAAGTTGTGTAGGGTATCATATGGTCGGCCCCGTCCGACTATAGTGCTCCGCTCACTGGTCTATATCTAAATTTGAACCAATTTTCCCGAAATTTAGCACTTATCATTCTAGACCCAATTCATTAAGCTATACCAAATTTCGTGCAAATCGAAGGATATAAAGGGATTTTGGTACACTATTTACCTAAAATCGGACGAAAATATATATGGGAGCTATATCTAAATCTGAACCGATTTTCACGAAATTCAACACACTTCTTTATACACTTAATTCAATACGCTATGCCAAATTTATCTTAAATCGGACGAACATATGTATGGGAGCTATATCTAAATCTGAACCGATTTTTCCCAATTTCAATAGGGTTCGTCCTTGAGCCAAATAAATGAGGTGTGCCAAATTTCATCCAATTCAAATCAAAACTGCGACCTTTGTTTACAATTTAACATGGACAGACGGAAAATTAAACACCAGAGAGCGGAGCAGTATAGTCGGACGGGGCCGACCATACGATACCCTACACAACTACCACAGAACTCTAACTTTCTGTCGATGTTTATTTATTTACCTGGGCAATATTTCTGATATTTGCACCGCCTTGCCGATTAGAGGTCAACATCACCTTTTCCTTACACTGACATATTTTCCGAACATTACTAATATGCTGTCCTTCTAATTACTTGTCCATATTCCTTTCAGCGTGGGTTGTGTTGTGATGTTCGGCTTTCAATTGTGGCCTATAGATCGACTCGAAAAAACACAAAAAAATTATGTTTTCGGCCCATTTCATCCCAAAATGATTATGTGATCATCACCGAAAATTATAGGCGTTGTCCTTGACCTTAACTGGAATCTCATGGAAAATTTTAAAGCTATCAGCGCTACAATTCCGCCCTCTAGTGTGGTAATGGGTTACTAAATAATATCTCAGTACGTAAGCACCTGTAAATATCTATGTGTAACTCCCACATCCGAATACATACGACCATATAATTGGTATCAATTTAAAGGACCACCACTCCTCTTAAACATACTATCAACTTCTCGGGTCTAGGACATTCAGGGGCAATAGAATATAAATTTTGTAATTTTTCACACAAAAGTCATTGTTCATTTGACCCCCTAAATATTGACCGATCTATATCAAAACAGGCATACTTTTTCTTTGGCCCAATCCCCTTCTCCATGTAAATATTCGAGATGTTTGGGCCATAATTGCGGCCTCTGGAGCGACCAGAAAAACCGACAAAAATTAAGTATTTGGTCCATTTCATCCCCTAAATATTAACCGATCTTTACCAAAAACAATAGGGGTCTTCATTGGGCCAAACTCTTCCTATAAGGAAAATTTCGTGAAGATTGGTCCATAACTGTGGCCTGTATCGTGTTTACAAATTATAATGGACAGACGGACGGACACACATGTCTAGATCGACTCAGCTAGTCGAGATATGGCGATCGGTATACTTAAAGGTGGGACTAGGACCAATATTTCGCGGCGTTACAAACTCTTGGTGCTGCACAAAGCTATAATACCCTGACAACATAGTTGGGTAGGGTATAAATATTAACCGACCTTTACCAAAAACAATATGGGTCTTCATTGGGCCGAACCCTTTACCAAAAACAATAGGGGTCTTCATTGGGCCGAACCTATGCAAACTTTCGCAAAGATTGGTCCATAACTTTGGCCTGTATCGTGTTTACAAATTATAATGGACAGACGGACGGACACACATGTCTAGATCGACTCAGCTAGTCGAGATATGACGATCGGTATACTTAAAGGTGGGTCTAGGACCAATATTTCGCGGCGTTACAAACTCTTGGGGCTGCACAAAGCCAAAATACCCTGACAACATAGTTGTGTAGGGTATCAAAATGCATGCCTATAAATGGTCTATAAAGAACATTTTTTTAAAATCCAAGCCTATGAGTGGTCCTTGGAAAGATATTTTCATAAAAAAGATATTTTCGAATTTCTATCACTTACATTTATGTTATTATTATTGTAAGGCAATGTATCGAAGAAAATTAATTCTCACAATTCATTGTAAAGTCTTGTCACGATTTGTTTTGTTAAGAACTTTTCCTTTTCGATATCATTACAAATGTTCTCAGGCTCTGAAGAGCTTAACTTATCCTTATGCCAATGAACAAATACAAACACATATCTAATAACAATCACACACACAACAATTTAAATAAAAAAATTCATACTCATAAGAATATTTGTTGAAATTGACTGGAATATTCCCGGAACGTGCGTGCGAGGATGTGTGTTTGTGTGTTGCCAAAGACAATTTCTTGCAACACCTTGTATATTTTTTGAAAGAAAAAAGTCGGAAATTCTTGAAAAACAAAAACTGACAAAAATCCAAGTTAAAATTTATTAGCCAAATACGATTTCTTAAGAGATTAACAAAACACCTGCCTGGCTGACTGACTGACAAGCGGCAAGGTTAATGGTATGATGCGATAATTTTCCACACAATTTCCATACAAATGTAATTATGTCACATACAAGCGCGCACACACACCCACACACAAACAAGCCCATAAGTAGGCAACATAAAACAAGCACCTAATACTGCGCCTTATAGCAGATACGTTTCATTCTTCTGTTCGAATAAAATGTCTGCCATTCACATTTAAATTGACTAAGCAGGGCATAATTTAATTACTGAAACGATGGAGAACAAGATGAATCGTGTAGAATTTTCTGGGAAAAAAAGACGGCAAACGATTGAAAAAGGCTGCCGAAATACTTGAAGATAATAGAATGAAGAACGTGTGTAATATTTTTTTTTTGTAATTTATAAATTTACCTCGGATACTGGCACTTGTCGAATAATTTTGTTGAGTATGGCATGACATGTTGTTAACCTCTTAACACGTTTTACCTCTTCAGAATACTATGTAAATAGGTGACATGACGTGAAGATTTTATTGAAACGGGATAAGACTTAACATTTTTCGATGTAACAAAATGAAGTTGGTATTAACCCTCAGATTATCAAAAGTCCTGCATTTAAAAATTATTTAAGAAATTCACGCCTTGTAAAGCGAAATTATTACAAAAAATCCAATGCCCTAATAGGCATATTTTGGGTCCTTCGTTCCTACTTAAAATCCGACGAAACTATATGGGAGCTATCTCTAAATCTGGACGGATTCCAGCAGCTATCTGTAAATCTGGACGGATTCCAGTATCTATCTCTAAATATGGACGGATTCTAACAATACGTGACCCACGTTTGTCTACACTATCTTAAGTACGTTGTGCAAAATGTTGTTTCAATCGACCTAACTTTAAGTCTTTGGTGCACCATTTATTTAAAATGGGAGCTATATCTAAATCCGAACTGTTTTCAGCAAAACTTGACACATGTTATGTTACACAAACTTTAGTACGTTGTGCAAAATTGTGCGAAAATGGGCCTAACTTTGGGTCTTAATATTGGACAATTTTCAGGAAACTTTACACATATCATTCTGGAGTAAATTCAGTACGCTATGTCAAATTTCGTGTAAAATTAAAATTTTAGATTTCGTCCAAATCGAAAGATATATAGGGACTTTGGTGAACCATTTACATTAAATCGGGTGAAAATATATATATGGGCGATATCTAAATCTGAACCGATTTCAAGAAACGTTACACACATCATTCTAGACATCAATTCAGTACGCTATGCCAAATTTCGTAGAAATCGAAAGATATATAGGGATTTTGTTAAACTATTTACATTAAATCGGTCGGAAATATATATGGAAGCTATATCTAAATCTTAACCGATATTCACGAAACTTAACACACATCATTCTAGAATTAATTTAGTGCGCTATGCTAAATTTAGCGACTTTGGAGCACCATTTACCTTAAATCGGACGAAAATATATATGGGAGCTATATCTAAATCTGAACCGATTTTCACGAAACATACCAATCCTCAAATTTCATGCAAATCGAAGGATATATAGGGTCTTTGGTGCACCATTTATCTAAAATCCGACGAAAATATATATGGGAGCTATATCTAAATCTGAACCGATTTTCAGGAAAATTAACACACATCATTCTAGAATTAATTTAGTGCGCTATGCTAAATTTAGCGACTTTGGAGCACCATATTTAGCGACTTTGGAGCACCATTTACCTTAAATCGGGCGAAAATATATATAGGAGCTATATCTAAATCTGAACCGATTTTCACGAAACATACCAATCCTCAAATTTCATGCAAATCGAAGGATATATAGGGTCTTTGGTGCACCATTTATCTAAAATCCGACAAAAATATACATGGGAGCTATATCTAAATCTGAACCGATTTTCAGGAAAATTAACACACACCATTCTAGACCTAACTTATTACGCTGTGCCAAATTTCGTGCGAATTGAAAGATTTTAAGGGACTTCGGTGCACCATTTACATTAAATCGGACGAAAATATATATGGGAGCTATATCTAAATCTGAACCGATTTTCAGGAAAATTAACACACATCATTCCAGGCTTAATTCAGTACGCTGTGCCAAATTTCGTTCCAATCGAAGGATATATTGGGACTTTGGTGCACCATTTACCTTAAATCGGACGAAATTATATATGGGAGCTCTATCTAAATCTGAACCGATTTTTCCCAATTTCAATAGGGTTCTTCCTTGGGTCAAACAAATGAGCTGTGCCAAATTTCATCCAAATCGGATGATAAATGCGACCTGTACTTTGTTTACAATTTAACATGGACAGACGGACGGACGGACGAAAGTGATTCTGTGCATATTCTCAAAAGGAACCATGGGTCGTTCGAATAGAGACAAATTCAGTACAGCCCTTCTAATTACTTGGCCAGAATCCCTTCACCTTTGTTTGTGTTGTGATGTTCGGCCTATAATTCTGGCCTATAGATCGACTCGACAAAACAGAAAAAAGTTTTCACTTCATCCCAAATTTTTTATCTGATCATCACCGAAAATTATAGGCTGTCCTTGACCATATCTGGATCCTCATGGGAATTTTCAAAATTTATCAGGGGTAAAGCTATACGCTATAGAATACAAATGTTGTCATTTTCCACACAAAAGTCAGGGTCAATTTGACCCGCTAAATATTGACCGATCTTTTTTATGCTTAAACTTTGGCCCGATCCCCTTCTCCATGTAAAAATTCGCCATGTTTGGGTCATAATTGCGGCCTCTGGAGCTTTGTGGTTGCTCCAGAGTCAACAATTTAGTATTTGGTCCATTTCACCCCTAAATATTAACCGATCTTTAACAAAAACAATAGAGATCTTCATTGGACGGAACCCATCCTACATGGAAAATTTCGTGAAGATTGGTCCATAATTGTGGCCTGTATCTTGTTTACAAATTATAATGGTGGGTTAGAACCAATATTTCGCGGCGTTACATACTCTTGGGGCTGCATAATAACACCCTGACGACATAGTTGTGTAGGGTATAAAAATCCACGCCTATAGGTCGGCCTTGAAAAAAAAATCTTGAGAAAAAAATAAATATATGCCATAGGGTTAAAACAGTCTCCTATTCAAAGTAACGACATTTGACAAGACTTTAAATTCCTTTGTATTTTCAAACACACACACATCCACATGCATAGATAGATGACTCTAAAAAGTAAATGTAATTTGTATATAACATTACTTTGAAGAAAAAATTACAATTTGTTCACATTTGCCCTAAATTGCCACATCATCATTTTTCAGAGGAAATCTACTCTGGAAATGTTGAAAATTACCACCACAGGATAGGTGCTAATGACAATGATGGCCATGTTAACTATCATAGAAAAAAACAAGTGCTTTCAATTTGTCACTAGGTAACAAGAATAGAAGTTAGAATTAAAAAAATAACTTTTCGTAGAAATTTTTATTAATTTGATGAGCAGAAAGAATTACAGAGAATTTATAATTAATAATGCCTTTTTGGTCCTGTTTTAGTAATTTTTGAAATCTTTGAAAAATCCACGCCTTGAAAAAAATATTCTTTGAAAAATCAACGCCTTAGATGATCATTAAAAAATATTCTTTAAAAAATCCACGCCTTAGATGGTCCTTGAAAAAAATATTCTTTAAAAAATCCACGCCTTAGATGGTCCTTGAAAAAAATATTCTTTAAAAAATCCACGCCTTAGATGGTCCTCGAAAAAAATATTCTTTAAAAAATCCACGTCTTAGATGGTCTTTCACGCCTTAGATGGTCTTTAAAAAATTTTCTTTAACAAATCCACGCCTTAGATGGTCCTTGAAAAAATATTCTCTAATAATTCCACGCCTTAGATGGTCCTTAAAAGAATTCGTTTTTAGTCCTTGGAAAATATTTGGTTTTAATTCACGCCCTTATTGGTCCATTCATCATAGTCTTCGAAGAAATGCCAAAAGAAAAAAACCAAAAATGTCAAAGGAAATTATATTACATCCTTGAACATGGGTGCGGCATACGTCGCATAATTTTAGTCGGCCTTCGGTCTGATAAGTGTCATATATATTTTGAAAAAGAAAAACATGCCCGCCAAAAAATTCGCTGACATTCAGACCCCGACCGCAATGTAATAGACATTGTGGGGGTGTGCTGGAGTATGTTCGTCTGGAAAAATGTTTGAAGTGAGGATAAACCTTAAATAAATCGAATAAATTTCGCACGCACACACACACAACATACATACGAAAGGCAAGGCAATGTTGATGGCTGGTAATGTCTGTCTGTCTTTATGGCTTTGATTGACACATATGCAAATTTCATTATTCCCTATGGCTCTATAAACCAATCGAATAACAAATTTCTTAAAGTTTTGTTGTTATTTAAAAGCACCGATTTTAAAGTCTTTGCTTTATATTAAAATAAAATAAAAAAATAAATAAAATTCAGTGGGTGTGGAAAATTTAATTTTCTCTAATATTTCATTGTCTAATTCTTATCAGACATAAATAATAAAAAAACGCATATCTCATAATAATATACTGCTCCTTAAAATATGCCATATTATGTGTATGGGTATGTATGTGTGTGTGTGTGCATTATGAATTATGGCCATTAATTTCATTTACAAAAACAGACAATTATTATTATGTTTTTGTTGTTGTTGCTGCTGCTGTTGTTGTGACCTCCAGCCGAAAGGTAATTGAGTTAAAAGCGGAAATGTTAAGCTGTATGCGATGATATATTTATATGGGTCTGACATTCAAGGATAATGAAAATGTTACCAGGGGAACGTAGATATCCTATGCTGAATATATTGCGAAGACTTGGACAGAGACTTGTGCAAATGATGAATCTAACAATAAGGATAAAAGGTGGCCATAACTTGCAAACTGTCATATCAAAGATGATAGAAGGGCCATTAGGCCTTCTTATTAAAACATAAAAAAATATTTTTTCAAGCACAAATATTGGCGAGGATTTTGAAAGAATATTTTTTTTTTTATGATCAAGAATTTTTTAGAGAATATTGTTTCAAGGACCACATAAGGCGTGGATTTTTTATAGAATATTTTTTCAAGGACCAAAATTGCCATGGACTTTAAACTAATATATTTTCAAGGGCCAAAAGGGCCGTGGACTTTAACTGAATATTTTTTCAAGGACAAAAAGGGCCGTGGACTTTAAACGAATATTTTTTCAAGGACCAAAAAAGGCCGTGAACTTTAAACGAATATTTTTTCAAGGACCAAAAGGGCCGTGGACTTTAAACGAATATTTTTTCAAGGACCAAAATGGCCGTGGACTTTAAACGAATATTTTTACAAGGACCAAAATGGCCGTGGACTTTAAACGAATATTTTTTCAAGGACCAAAAGGACCGTGGACTTTAAACGAATATTTTTTCAAGGACCAAAAGGCCCGTGGACTTTAAACGAATATTTTTTCAAGAACCCAAAGGGCCGTGGACTTTAAACGAATATTTTTTCAAGGACCAAAAGGGTCGTGGACTTTAAACGAATATTTTTTCAAGGACCAAAAGGACTGTGGACTTTAAACGAATATTTTTTCAATGACCAAAAGGGCCGTGGACTTTAACGAATGTTTTTACAAGGACCAAAAGGGCCGTGGACTTTAACGAATGTTTTTACAAGGACCAACAAAGGTGTGAATTTTTTAATTGCATGCGTTGCTTTTTCATACTATAGCAACAAAAATAACAAAATTAAGACATTAACATGATACCACCGATGCTGTTATTACAACGGTCTCCAAAAGATTATCATAGGCAACGCCAATACATTAACAATGTATGGATGACCCAGACAAATGTGTCCATATTGCAAGAGAACAGGACATTAAATAGTAAATGCGTGTCTCGTAATAAATTCATCGTTTGTTGGCCATTATAAATAAAAATCCAAACATTCACGAATGACATCTGAACACCAACCAAGGACAAAGTTTATGAATATTGTGTTTATACCCTTCACCAGTATTATGGCTTTGTACATATGTCTGTAAAAGGCAAAATGAATCGAGAGAGACCCATGGTTCCTTTTGAGAATGTACATAGAATCATTTTCTGAGTCGATTTATGCATGTCTGTCCGTCCGTCCTTCCGCCTGTCCGTCCGTCTGTTGATGTTAAATTGTAAACAAAGTATAGGTCGTATTTATAATCCGATTTGGATGAAATTTGGCACAGCTTATTCAGTTGTTCCAAGGATGAACCCTATAGAAATTGGCGAAACTCCGTTAAGATTTAGATATAGCTCCCATATATATTTTCGTCCGATTTAACGTAAATGGTGCACCAAAGTCCATTTATATCCTTCGATTTGCACGAAATTTGGCACAGCGTAATGAATAAGGTGTAGAATGATGTGTGTTAAGTTTCGTGAAAATCGGTTCCGATTTAGATATAGCTCCCATATATATTTTCGTCCGATTTTATGTAAATGGTCACCCAAAATCCCTATATATCCTTCGATTTGCACGAAATTTTGGCACATCGTAATTAAATGGGCTTAGAATGATGAGTAGCAAGTTTCGTGGAAATCGGTTCCGATTTAGATATAGCTCCCATATATATTTTCGTCCGATTTTATGTCAATGATGCACCAAAGTTTCTATATATCCTTCGATTTGCACGAAAGTTGGCATAACGTACTAAACTAAGTCTAGAATTATGTGTGTTAAATTTCGTGAAAATCGGTTCAGATTTCGATATAGCTTCCATATAAATGTTCCTCCGATTTTAGGTAAATAGTGCACCAAAGTCCCTTTATATCCTTCGATTTGCACGAAATTTGGCATATCGTAATGATTTGGGCTTAGAATGATGAGTAGCAAGTTTCGGGGAAATCGGTTAAGATTTAGATATAGCTCCCATATATATATATTCGTCCGATTTAAGGTAAATGGTGAACCAAGGCCCTATATATCTTTCGATTTACACGAAATTTGGTATAGCTTACTGAATTAAGTCTAGAATGATGTGCGCTAAGTTTCGTGAAAATCGGCTCAGATTTTGATATAGCTCCCATATAAATTTTCCTCCGATTTTGGGTAAATGGTGAACCAAAGTCCCTTTATATCCTTCGATTTACACGAAATTTGGCTTAGCGTAATGAATTGGGTCTAGAATGATGAGTAGGAAGTATCCGATTTTACCTAAATGGTGCACCAAACTCCAAATGTTTGTCCGATTAACACGAAACTTTGCCCAACATATCACATTGGGACTTGAATGACGTTATTGGGTTTTGTTGAAATTGGTGCAGATGCAGCCATAGCTTTCATATGCATTTCGAACGGGTGTTTAATTGAAATTAAAAGTTTAATCAGTGCCGCGTACCGAAAAGACGACTCTAAATCTGCCCTAATTAAATTAAATTTATCATAAGTTGCAGAAAGACATGAGTATGTTCCTTGGAAGGATCATTGACATTCAATTGTAAGGATACATATGTACATGGGTGTACCCCATGGGTGAAAGGTATCATATAGTCGGCCCAGTCCGGCTTTACTACTTTCCTTACAGTTTTTTTTGTCCTATGAAGAAAATCAACGACTTGTTGTGCGATTAAGACGATGTTCTTAATGTTATAAAACATTAATGAATAATTTAAATATTTTATTGCAAAACAATTTCAAAACATATGTCGACAATTTACAACGAGAACATAACACATGTTCAAAATTCCTATAAATCACGAACTAATAATTTGCATATACGAGGCTCCCTATTCAATAAGAAGCTTTATTAGTATTATTCAAAATATATAATTGTATTGGATAAATTAAATTCAAAAAAAAATCCACTGTTTTGCTCCAAAAAAATTCACTCATCTGATAGAGTCGTCAAAAAATGGTATTATTAAAATGCTTCCTCCAATGCTAACAAATTTTGTGATCTGTCCCTTTTCACGAATACGAGAAATTCCGTTTCAATTACATAATAGAAAATTCTTAGCGAACTTGTTATTTCCAAGTCAATGGCTTCACGTAACCTTTCACTTAAAGTTTTCCATAAGTCGCGTTAAAAATTCATCCTTTACTATATTTTGTAGAAAAAATACACAAAGAAACATACACACACACACCACCCACACTTTTACAAGTTTAGTTATTGGAACACAAACATTGTGTCAGGTTGGAAAATGCTACTTGCAGTTTCTTCGAATATTTTCAATTTTTCAAACTCTTTTTCATTGTCGATGACAGCAAGCGGTGGGGCGTTTATGTGCGAAATATAATGAAAATGAAAAACTATTTTTTTTTTGCAAAATTAAAGGGAAATGCAGGTTAACCTCATCGGTAAGTTTTAACAGATTAACTGAAATTTCCGTCAGCATCGAAGTTGCAGGAAAATTCTGGGAATTGTGTTAACATGTAATCTTAGATCTTAGAAAAGAAAGAAGTAGGGTAAAACACAATTTTGGGATATTTTGAAGAAATAATTCTCTACACCCATAGAAGGCTTGGATTTTTTCCAAAATATATTGGCAAAGCCCAAAAAAGGCTTGGATTTTAAACCAAATTAGTAGTTTATGATTTTAAAGAATATTTTTTCAAGGGTCATCAATATTTTTTCAAGGACCATCAAAGGCGTGGTTTTCTTAAAGAATATTTTTTCAAGGACCATCAAAGGCGTGATTTTCTTAAAGAATATTTTTTCAAGGACCATCAAAGGCGTGGATTTTTAAAAGAATATTTTTTTCAAGGACCATCAAAGGCGTGGATTTTTAAAAGAATATTTTTTTAAGGACCATCAAAGGCGTGGATTTTTAAAAGAATATTTTTTTAAGGACCATCAACGGCGTGGATTTGTAAAAGAATATTTTTTTAAGGACCATCAAAGGCGTGGATTTTTAAAAGAATATTTTTTCAACGATCATCAAAGGCGTGGATTTTTAAAAGAATATTTTTTCAACGATCATCAAAGGCGTGGATTTTTACAAGAATATTTTTTCAACGACCATCAAAGGCGTGGATTTTTAAAAGAATATTTTTTCAACGATCATCAAAGGCGTGGATTTTTAAAAGAAGAAATACATCGAAATACACGCTATCGCCACTCAATCCTTTGCACCTTTCATCTTATTAAAATACAATAATGAAAATTCATTTCAACATAATTCTTTCGTTGTGCTAAAACGAATTTCATTTCTAAAATAAATTCTTTTGAAATCACAGAAAAATAATTAGATAAAACATTCATCAAACCAACCAACCGAAGAAAAGGAAAGGATGTCGGAACGAACAAAACAGTTATCACCCATAGAAACCTTTTTCGAGTGCAAACAAGGTATTTAACAGTTAACTGGTTAAATTACCATTTTCTATGGGTCACATGGCCACAGGTATCCGTTTCCCGTGGAGAAGAGATTAAAAATGACCATTCGCACAGAAGACTCCAAAAAAGGGGAAATAAATGATTTTTCAGGTGAAAATTGTGTCTGCCATAGCACGTGTCAAGCTACGTTGACTGAAGGTTATTGAAGTGACAAGAAAGGGATGGGGATTCTAAATCTCGATGAGATGTTTTTTTTCACAAAAGTTAAAAAAACTGTTGTCAAAGGATTTTTTATTGTTTTTGTTTTTTTGTGATTTTAACTGTGATTTGTCAAAGGTTAGATGCCATTTCATTTATGTGGAATTTTAAACTGAAAATATTTTGGGAGGATCATTTATTCATTCATATGGAAAATTAAAAAAAAAATTTGGTCTGTGACAACGAAATCAAAATGTGTTAACGGAAAGTTCAAATTTGTATACCCTTCACCACACGGTGGTACAGGCATTTATGATCCGAAATGCATGAAATTTGGCACATCACATTTGTTTGGCCCAAGGACGAACCCTATTGAAATTAGGAAAAATCGGTTCAGATTTAGATATAGCTCCCATATATATCTTCGTCCGACTTAAGGTAAATGGTGTACAAAAGTCCCTATATATCTTTCGATTTGCACAAAATTTGGCACAGCGTAATGAATAAGATCTAGAATGGTGTATGTTAAGTTTCGTAAAAATCAGTTCAGATTTAGATATAGCTCCCATAATCCCAAATCTTCGTCCGATTTAATGTAAATTGTGTACCAAAGTTCCTATATATCTGAAATTTGGCACAGCGTACCGAATTAAGTCTTCAATGATGTGTGTTAAGTTTCGTGAAAATTGGTTCAGATTTAGATATAGCTCCCATATATATCTTCGTCCGATTTAAGGTAAATTGTGTACCAAAGTTTCTATATATCTTTCGATTTGCACGAAATTTGGCACAGCGTACTGAATTAAGTCTAGAATGATGTGTGTTAAGTTTCGTGAAAATCGGTTCAGATTTAGATATAGCTCCCATATATAAATTCGCCCGATTTTAGGTAAATAGCCCACAAAAGTCCCTATATATTTTTCGATTTGCATGAAATTTGGCACAAAGTAATGAATAAGGTATGAAATGATGTGTGTTAAATTTCGTGAAAATCAGTTCAGATTTAGATATAGCTCTCATATATATCTTCGTCCGATTTAAGGTAAATTGTGTACCAAAGTTTCTATATATCTTTCGATTTGCACGAAATTTGGCACAGCGTACTGAATTAAGTCTAGAATGATGTGTGTTAAGTTTCGTGAAAATCGGTTCAGATTTAGATATAGCTCCCATATATATTTTCGTCCGATTTAAGGTAAATTGTGTACCAAAGTCGCTATATATCATTCGGTTTGCACGAAATTTTGTACAGCGTAGTGAATTAAGTCTAGAAGGGTGTGTGCAAAGTTTCGTGAAAATCGGTTCAGATTTAGATATAGCTCTCATATATATCTTCGTCCGATTTAAGGTAAATTATGTACCAAAGTCCCTATATAGCTTTCGATTTGCATGAAATTTGGCACAGAGTAATGAATAAGGTCTAGAATGATCTGTGCAAAGTTTCGTGAAAATCGGTTCAGATTTAGATATAGCTCCCATATATATTTTCGTCCGATTTAAGGTAAATTGTGTACCAAAGTCGCTATATATCATTCGATTTGCACGAAATTTTTTACAGCGTACTGAATTAAGTCTAGAAGGGTGTGTGTTAAGTTTCATGAAAATCGGTTCAGATTTAGATATAGCTCCGATATATAAATTCGCCCGATTTTAGGTAAATAGCCCACAAAAGTCCCTATATATTTTTCGATTTGCATGAAATTTGGCACAAAGTAATGAATAAGGTATGAAATGATGTGTGTTAAATTTCGTGAAAATCAGTTCAGATTTAGATATAGCTCTCATATATATCTTCGTCCGATTTAAGGTAAATTGTGTACCAAAGTTTCTATATATCTTTCGATTTGCACGAAATTTGGCACAGCGTACTGAATTAAGTCTAGAATGATGTGTGTTAAGTTTCGTGAAAATCGGTTCAGATTTAGATGTAGGTCCCGTTCGATTTTATGTAATTGGTGCACCAAAGTCGCTATATATCGATTTGCACGAATTTTGGTATAGATTACTGAATTAAGTCTAGAATGATGTTGCTAAGCTTCAAGAAAAGATCCATAAATTAGTCTCTGGCAATTTTCCCTGTAATCGGTCCAGATATAGATATATAACAAACACGCGACGTCTGTTAGGATACATATGTAGAATGTAACCAAAGTGGTGAAGAGTATCATATAGTCGGTCAGTCCGATTTTACTACTTTCCTTACTGGTTTATTTTCAAATCAAACGATAAGAAAATCGTTTTTAGTATTTGAAGATCTTTGAAAAATAGTCTTTAAAAAAATCCAAGCCTTAGATGGTATTTGAGAAAATATTCTTTAAAAAATCCTTGAGAAAATATTATTTTGTTTAAACCACGCCTTAGATGTTCGTTGAAAAAAATATTCTTTTAAAAATTCACACTCCTGATGGCCTTTGAAACAAATATTCTTTAAAAAATCCACTCATCTAAACAATTCTAATTTCTCAGTTCTTAAACAAAATCCACATCGAACCTCCCAACCGAATCAAATCACACCCACCCATAAAATGATGTCACAATAAAAATCGATGGGGATTGCGGCTGTATGCTTTTGGCGCCGCTTTTGCACGTGGTCGAATGTT